>NC_088375.1:76790000-77095000 GCF_037993035.2 Macaca fascicularis | reverse complement strand
TAAAAGTGCAAAAAAATAGCCAGGCATGGTGGTGGGCGCCTGTAGTCTCAGCTACTCGGGAGGCTGAGACAGGAGAATGGCGTGAACCCAGGAGGTGGAAGTTGCAGTGAGCCCAGATCGTACCACTGCACTCCAGCCTGGGCGACAGAGCGAGACTCTGTCTCAAAAAAAGAAAAAAAGTTTAGATCCACCAAACTTTCAGAAATCATCTTGCTTGCACCGCTCAGTTGGAACTTGAAACTAAGGCTGAGACATGTTCCGTGATTTGCCAAAAGCTATGCAATACTGGCAAAGTCTAGAAGTCAAGGTGCATAGATTTCCCATTCATTTATTTTTCTTTCATTCATGACTTAAGTCATTCAATAAGCATGTATTAGGCAACTTGTCTAGGCCAGGGATTGTGCTAGATGCTGGGGATAAAGCTACCAGTGAGACAGTCCTGCCCTAATAGAGCATAAATTGCTGAAGTGACTGTGGGACAGGTGAAAAGAATATTAATAAAGAGTTATAATGTAGGTGCCACAAAACAGGAAGCATAAGGGGCTATGATAAAACTCAGGGGAGCCTACCTCAGTCTTGGTGTTCCCAGAAAGCTTCCTGGAGGAAGAGAAGTCTAAGCTGAAATTTGAAAAAAACAAAACAACAACAATAACAACAACAAACAGACAAAAACAAGACAAAGGGAGAAAAGAAGAAAAGTAGAAAGTTCTTTATCAAAACAGACCAAGCAACAAGATAACAAATATAACTCTATAGAAAACGGAGTCACCATTACTGCTCTGAGATGGTGCCATATGTTGTAATAAGGGATACCACCTATCTGATGAAACTTTGTATCACATTATCCAGTAAAATGTGTTGACAAAATTTTTGGTAAACGTTGAAAACTTTTCCCCAGGCTTTTTTCTCCCACACACAGTGTCTGAGTCTTTATTAAGAGTCATGGCTTGGTTAATATATAATCCACATCAATGTTACTTGAAAAAGAAAAGGGGTACATTTCGGTTGCACTGAAAATAAAATATAAAATATTTAAACAGTGAAATTTGAAACATAGAGAAATCCATGGATTTTATTCTGCTGATGACTTATTTAGCACAATAGCTCACTAAAATATTCTCAGCCTCAAATGTACAGTAGGTCATTTCCAGTAAGTGTGCATATTCATTTGTGCTGAGCTGGCTTTTTATGTTGTCTTAATCATTAATTTCTAATTGTCAAAATACTGAGTGGGAAATTTTAGTTAACAGCATCATTTTTTATTTAGCATTTTTATGGACCAATACAAGTTTAGGTGTAACAACAACAGCAACAACAACTAAAGTGCTTTCTCTACACATGAACACAGGGAGGGGAACAACGCACACTGGGGCCTGTCAAGGGGTGTGGGGGAGGAAGAGTATTAAAAAAATAGCTAATGCATGTTGGGCTTAATACCTTGATGATGGGTTGATAGGTGCAGCAAACCATTATGGCACACGTTTACCTATATAACAAACCTGCGCATCCTGCACATGTATCCCAGAAGTTAAAAAATTTTTAAGTGCTTTCTCTTATAGGCAACTGGTATTTCACTGATTTTAAAATTCATAAAAAGTTCAAGTAGATTATCCAACTATAATTCACTATCTTGATACTTTACACTGTCACAGAAGACTAGGAAAACTCAGAGGTATATGAAAATATGGTTTCTAGGATTTTATGAATGAATGGACTGCTGTGGTAGATAAAGTGATACATTTTTATTTCTTAAGAGAATGTCTTATTGACAGTTAGGGATTCCATAAAGGTTTTGAATGACTTAATGCCTGAAAGTAAAGACGAATATATGTAATTAACATGAGGTCTGATACAGACAACTAAAACCATGCAGATATTTGTAAAGTCACTCTTTATACAAAATGGAGGTACCATTACTTGCTTTGAGATAACAACTAAGGCTGTAATTACTAATACTGCTTATGTCCTGACAGTTAGTATTATACTATCCATTAATATGTGTTAAACAAAAGTGTGGTAACTGTTGAAAACTTAGCCTCTCCTCCTCTGCAAGAAACCACATCTTCTCACATCCAGCACTCCTAGACAGTAACAGCAGTCTCTTGCCTGAAAGAGTCTAGTGGTCCTAAACGTATAGAATCCAGATGTTAGTGGATGGCTTCAATCATCCCACATGGGACCCATGTAGTGAACATTTTCCTTTTTTTTTCATTTTTAATGTCCATATGTTTGTTTGGCTAGAAATCAAGTTTCATTACATGCTCCTATTATTCCACTGTATAACAATTTTATTTATAGGCCCTTCACATAAGGACTAATGTCTTTGATAGAAAGGCTGCTAATGCTTATTTAAGCTCACTCTAATGAAAACAATATTGTTGGAACACCAAATAAATGCCCGACCTCAGAACCATGACTTTAGTCCTCTCCTGGATAATGGAACTTCACAATGTCAACTTACCCTCTGGGTTCCTTACGAAAATGCACTGAAGGTAGACAGAAACTTTATTAAATGCTGGAAATTCACATATAAAGCAAGCATAGTATACTTAATCTCCATATTGGCATTGAAAAATCTTCTTGATGCCAAGACTATACTTGAATTTAGGGGCTCACATACATTATGAATGCCTTAGAAAACCAGGTAGGAAGTAGGCAATTTTGTTTCTGAATACACTCTATATGTGTGTACGCATGTAGTAGAAATGGCAGTCTTGATTTCTGTTCTACTCTGCGAAAACATGTTTGGTCATGGCGCATATTCCAAAACTGAATGTAAAATACATTATCTGAAATATTAAAAGTGCATTGATGTCAAGTCGGATCCCAGCCTATTCTTCCACACTGATCCATAGGTAATTAAATTATGTCCTGTAAACAAATGCTTGGCTTGACAGCCTCACTTCCTCATTCAGAGGGGTCTGGTAGTAATCAAGGATCCCTTGGTATTAACTTTAGAAAGTTATATTCTCAGTGAAAAAAGTTTTCTGTTTTAAGAGTGTCGCCTTTATGTTTCAGATATTTACATTTTTGCTTACATATGTAGCCACGAACAAATACATTGGTTAGTATGTGATTTAATAGTACCGTTATCTCAAGTCTCTGCAAAGTGTCTTCTTAGCCATCTCAAAGTATATGTTCTGCAGTCAAGCCCCAATAATATTTTAATTAAATCAATCTACAGTTTTCTTCAGGACATCTTGGTCAAAGTGAATTATAATGTAAACAAATGAGAGATCTTTTATTACATAATGTAAGATATACATACTAAGCTAGTGTGAAAAAATAATACTTTAGTAATCATTTTAAGTGGCTCAAATTGTTGTCATATTGTTATTTCATCAAATACAGGGATAAAGAAATGAATAAACTTAAAAAATTTTTTAAAAGATGAAATTCTCAGTTTGCCTCCAAACTAGAGGCTGCATATACATTATCCATTGTTTGCAATTATAACTTGTCTTAGGGACTGCTCAATGTGCACTCAGTTGAGCGCACATGAATAAATGTTCCTAAGTGATAAAAATACCAGGTCAGCAATCACATGTTATGTTATATAAATGACCTATATAAAAGATATTTTAAAACTTAAAATTCTATAGGAATGGCATGAAAGTCTCAAGGTTTTTACAGGACTAGATAGAAAAATAAGTTTTTGGAGTGATGGGAAATTATTAATATAGAAGCAATAGTTTTCTTCTAGTTTGACCTGCAGATTTTCATTATTGTTTTATGTAACTTTCAATATTTTCTCTAAATATAAATTTTAAGGTTCTAACTAACATTACATTATCTTTTGTGCGTAAATAAGTATGGGAATCCTTTACAGTTAGTATTCTATGAATATTGTTTATTTGGTTTGGGAAAGAAATTATTACTTAAGGAAGTTATCTAATAGAGACAGGTATATTTGATTTTAGGCTCTATAATAATTTGATTCAATGGCTTATGAATAAGAGTTACATTCATTAAGTGTAACTTTTAGTATATTACTACTTTGTTTTGCGAGGTTCAAAACAATTTTGATTTGAAGCAAAAAATTTTTTTATTTGAAAATAAGCAATAATTGTGGTAATAATGATTTATTAGTATATCCTTTGTTCCAGGCTGTGTATGGGATACCTAACAAACACACATATGTAAATTTATTCTCAACAATCTTATAAGGTTTATACCATCATCACTTAACATGGAGAAGTCAGGGACCAAGATGTTTAATGATCTTGGCCCAAAATAGCAATAATTAGTATGGTTCAAACCCTAATATAAATGACCCAAGGTGCTACAGTCTTTCTGGTGTTTTCTTTACTTCTCCTCCTCTCCCCATCACCCGTACACATCACATCTCTTTTTTCAGAATCCCTATCACAGCTTCTGTTCCCTATGTATGGTCATACTTAGAGGCAGAGATTATACTACCTTGGAAAGCATTTCTTTATTATTATTGATATCTGACTGCATTTTGTTAGGCCTTTTATATTTAAAGTGCTAAAATGCACATAACACAACATGTATCATGTTTTTTTTTTTTGTTTTTTTGTTTTTTTTGTTTTTGTTTTTTTTTTTGAGACAGGATCTCTCTCTGTCACTGAGACTGGAGTCTAGTGGTGCAGATCATGGCTCACTGCAGCCTCGACCTCCTGGTCTCAAGACATCCTCCTGCCCCAGCCTCCCAAACTAGCTGGAACTACAGGCCTGCACCACCATGTCCAGTTAATTTTTTAAATTTTTTTTGTAGAGACGAGGTCTCCCTGTGTTTCCCAAGTTGATCTTGAACTCCTGGGCTCAAATGACTCACCTGCCTTGGCCTCCTAAAGTTCTGAGATTACAGGAGTGAGCCATCATGCTCGGCCAAAATTTACCATCTTAATCATTTTTAAGTGTATAGTTTAGTATGTTAAGTAGATTCATACTATTGTGCAAACAATCTCCAGAACTTTTCCAAAACTGAACCTATACCTGTTTTACAATTCCCTATCACTCCCTCCTTTATCCCCAGGCAACTACGATCCTATTTTCTGTTTTATGAGTTTAACTATTCTAGTTACCTCAAATAAGTGGCTGTCCTTTTGTGACTGTTTTGCTTCACTTAGCATAATGTCTTCAAGGTTCAGCCATGTTGTAGTATGTCAGAAGTTATTTCATTTCAAAGGCTGAATAATATTACACTGCATATGTGCCACATTCTGTTTATCCATTCATCTATTGATGGCCATTTGGGTTGCTTCACCTTCTGGCTATCGTGAATAACGCTGCTATGAACATGGGTGTACCCTGCTTTTAATGTTTTTCATTACCAAGAAGAAGAATCACTGGATCACAAGGTAATTCTATTTTTAATTGTTTGAGGAACTGGCATAATATTTTCCACGGTGGCAGCATTATTTTACATCCTCACAACAGTTCACAGGGGTTTCAGTTTCTCCACTCATCACAAACACTTGTTATTTTCCATTGTTTTAAAAAAATAGTAGCCATCCTATCAGATGGGCAGTGATATACTGAGGTTTTGATTTACATTTCCCTCCCTAAAGAGTAGGCATGTTGAATATCTTTTCATACGCTTGTTGGTTATTTATATATCTTCTTTGGATAAATGTCTATTCAAATCCTTTGCCAGTTGTTTAACTGGGTTATTTGTTTTCTTGTGGTTGAGTTGTAGGAGATCTTTATGTATTCCAGATTGTAACCTCTTATCACATAAATGATTTGCAAATATTTTCTCCCATTTCATAGGGTGCATTTTCACTCTGTTGACAGTATCTTTTGACATACAGAAGTTTGTAATTTTGATGTAGTCTAATCCATCTATTTTTACTTTTGCTGCCTATACTTTTGGTGTCATACCCAAGAAATCATTGCCAAATCCATTATCATGAAACTTTCTTCTTATGATTTTTTCTAATAATTTTATAGATTAGCCCTCATTGATTCATTTTGAGCTAATTTTTATATACAATATAGGGTAAGGGCCCAACTTCATATTACACTATTTTTTTAAAGTACGCATATATGTTTGTGTGTATGCACGTATTTATATTTTTAAATGAACTGCACTGAGTCTATCTGAACTCTGGCATTACTGTTGAGTTATAGAAGAGCTAAGTTGTTTGGGGGTCTCAAATCTATGTAATAAATAGCTCCCTTAAAAACTCACAGACTTTAGGTGAACACAGGTAGTACAAATACCCTTTCTGAAACAAACACAATATGAAAGCTAAGATAATGAAATGTAGAATTTGAAGAGAAAACATGTCTCCTGAAACCCAAAGGCCAGTTGTTTGGAAATGACTGTGGCAGAAACATATAATTTCAACTGTATAGGAAGGGACAATAGTCTCAAGATATGTGTCATGGAGAACACAGAAAAAAACATGCAATGGTCCCTATTTCTGAAAGTGTTTATTATTTAGTGAAAATATGACAGCTAGTATATGCCACATAGAAAATAATTATATACATATATTGGTAGTTATTTGATGTAGCCTTTACCCTCATGAGAACATATATAGAGTTGTCTATAGATATTGATGTTCAACATGTAAGGGAGGCATGCCAAGCTTGTCAAAGCATGGCAGATAGTCTACAAGGAAATTGATGCAGACAAAACATCAGTCTGGTTGGACTTCCCCAGGGAGTGTTTTTGCCATCTGTTTAAAAATGAATGATCCTTTTCATTTTCCAGCTTTGGTGTTGTTGTTAAGAAAATTAGGAAATAAAGGTTTAATAACAAACATTTTCTATCATTTACTAGTGATATTTGTTCTCTGAAAAACCTCAATACATGGAAATACACACCCACATATATACAATGCATCTGTATTATATACATACACGTGTGTTTATTAATATGCACATTTGCATGAATATATTTATATATCAAGCTAAACTCTTGTTGATAGAAAATACAAATATTTTTAGTCCAGAGAATGACTAAATGAACATACCATGGGCTTTGACATCTTCATGTTCTTGCATTGTTTTACAGTTTAGGACAGTTATTTCCATTGCTTACAATCACAGTGTTTGATGTTTCCAATGTTCTCCTCTAACATGTTTCAAACAACCCTTTCTACATTCTTGTCATCTGGATCTCATCTCCATGTATGCAAGGTATTCACCCACACAGCCCTCCATCTGTATGGAATTGTTAAGGGGTCTTAAAGATGATTTAATTAAAATTCTAAACATTTCAATATACCAGCAAAAATGACTAATTTAAAAGTAACATTCTATTTTTTTAGAAATGCCCTATATGAGTTAGTTGTCATTGTCAATGCTTTTTATTAGCTATTTGCAAAGATTTATATAATTACATTTTGACAAGTAATTTTTTAAGAGAGTCTTTAAAAATGACTTCTGAATCAGAACAATGCCCACTTGGGTGGGTGGTCAAGTGGGATTCTGTGAGCCTGGCACAATATTGGATGGAGAACTGCCCTGGCATGGTTGTCTTAAGAATTTGGCTCTTCAGCTAGAACATTGGCTGGTAAAAACAACGTCCAATCAGCACCCTAACAAGCTTCTTTGCATCAATCCATGAGTATTTAAGTTGAACAAACATTTTGAATTTAAATATTCACTGAGAATTTAGATAGTACTTTAGGCATTAAGAACCAACTGAGTTAATAGAATAGGGTTAAAGGAGACACAGATGGAGGCAGATTGTTATACTTGGGGATAGGAGGTTGTCTGCTAAACTTTAATTATAATTACATTTTAAAACTTTAATGTCATAAGATTAGCTTGATACATATTTTTCTTGTATCTTTCTTTTAGACACGATTGAAAACATTATGAATCAGGAAGATACAATCCCACAGAAACTAATTTTCTCTTGATACAGAAACTAATTTTCTCTTGACCAATGAATTGACTTTGCTAATTAATCAAATTGCAAGATAAGCCTATGGCTGGATGTGGTGGCTCACGCCTGTAATCCCAGCACTTTGGGAGGCTGAGATAGGCAGATCACAAGGTCAGGGGTTCGAGATCAGCCTGGCCAATATGGTTTAGTAGAAACCCTGTCTCTGCTAAAAATACAAAACTTGGCCAGGTGTGGTGGCAGGTGCCTGTAGTCCCAGCTACTCAGGAGGCTGAGGCAGGAAAATCGCTTGAACCTGGGAGGTGGAGGTTGCAGTGAGTTGAGATTGTGTCACTGCACTCCAGCCTGGGTGACAGAGTAAGACTCTGCTTCAAAGAAAAACCAAAACAAAAAAACGGATAAGCCTACCATACAGTTTTTAAGTTGTTGAATAGTGAAAGTAACCCAGGACTTTTATTCTTGTTTTCAAAATGGCTTTTACACAAAATGATTCACCATAGTTCATAAGAGGTAAAAACACAGATTAAGATATTAGCCAAAAGCAGAAAGCACAGAGAGGATTCTCTTGAACAATGAAACATGGCTTCTCCATAACAATTCAATGACTTAAAATATTGATGTTATTCAGATATCTTAGCAATTATACAATACTTTCACATGTCATTTGCTTTCATTTTATTTTTATTAATACTTTAAATGTAGTGTAATAAGGTTTGTCATATAAAATAGGAGCCCTCTAGGTCTTTTTTAGTTGCTTATTCTGGTACTTACTTTCACATCTTTTTTTTTTTTTTTGAGACGGAGTCTCACTCTGTCGCCCAGGCTGGAGTACAGTGGTGCGATCTCGGCTCACTGCAAGCTCCGCCTCCTGGGTTTACGCCATTCTCCTGCCTCAGCCTCCCGAGTAGCTGGGACTACAGGCGCCCGCCACCTCGCCCAGCTAGTTTTTTTTTTTTTTTTTTGTATTTTAGTAGAGACGGGGTTTAACCGTGTTAGCCAGGATGGTCTCGATCTCCTGACCTCGTGATCTGCCCGTCTCGGCCTCCCAAAGTGCTGGGATTACAACTTTCACATCTTTAAATAACATGTTTTAGCTGCTATTTCTTTTTCAGTTTTAGACTTTATCATCTTTCCAGTAGGGGACAGTAAATCTACCCTTCTGTGATGTTTAATATTGAGTGTCAATTTGATTGGATTGAAGGATGCAAAGTATTGTTCCTGGATGTGTCTGTGAGGGTGCTGCCAAAGGAGATTAACATGTGAGTCAGTGGACTGAAAGAGGTAGACCATCTTCAATCTGGGTGGGCACTATCTAGTCAGCTGCCAGTGTGCTAGGATCAAAACAGGCAGAGGAACGTGGAAGGTCTAGACTGGCTGAGTCTTCTGGCGTCCATCTTTCTCCCATGCTGGATGCTTCCTGCCCCTAAACATCAGACTCCAAGTTCTTCAGCTTTTGGACTGTTGGACTTACACTGGTAGGTTTGTCAGGGGTTCTCTGGCTTTTGGCCACAGACTGAAGTCTGCACTGTTGGCTTCCCTACTTTTGAGGTTTTGGAACTTGGTCTGGCTTCCTTGCTTCTCACCTTGCAGATGGCCTTGTGGGACTTAACCTTGTGATCATGTAAGTCAATACTCCTTAATAAACTCCCTTTCATATATACAACTATCCTATTAGTCCTGTCCCTCTAGAGAGCCCTGACTTATTCACCTTCTTTTGTGCGTTCTTATTTACCTATCCTACACATGCACCTGTCTCCTCTCCATCCTCCTGTTCTCTATTTGCAGTATCTATTTATCTATCTATCTATCTATCTATCTATCTATCTATCTATCTATCTTTCCTCCCTCCTCTCTCCTCTCACCTGTCTTTCTATATATGTATATACTTTTAAATACATATAATATTTATATTTCTTTTATTACGGTGAACAAAATGTCTTTTTAATTTTTTTATTATACTTTAAGCTCTGGGATGCACGGTCGGAACGTGCATGTTTGTTACATAGTTATACATGTGCCATGGTGGTTTGCTGCACCAATCAACCTGTCATCTACATTAGGTATTTCTCCTAATGCTGTCTCTCTCCTAGCCCCTCAACCCCGAACAGGCCCCAGTATGTGATGTTCCCCTCTCTGTGTCCATGTGTTCTCATTACTCAACTCCCACTTATGAGTGAGAACACGCAGTGTTTGGTTTTTCTGTTCCTGAGTTAGTTTGCTGAGAATGACAGTTTCCAGCTTCATCCATGTTCCTGCAAAGGACATGAACTCATTCTTTTTTATGGTTGCATAGTATTCCATGTTGTATATGTGCCACATTTTCTTTATCCAGTCTATTACTGATGGGCATTTGGGTTGGTTCCAAGTCTTTGCTATTGTGAATAGTGCTGCAATAAACATATGTGTGCATGTGTCTTTATAGCTGAATGATTTATAATCCTTTGGCTATATACTCAGTAATGGGATTGCTGGGTCAAATGGCATTTCTGGTTCTAGATCCTTGAGGAATCACCACACTGTCTTCTGCACAGCCAAAGAAACTACCATCAGAGTGAACAGGCAACCTACAGAATGGGAGAAAATTTTCCCAATCTATCCCTCTGACAAAGGGGCTAAAATCCAGAATCTATGAGGAACTTAAACAAATTTACAAGAAAAAAAAATCCCATCAAAAAGTGAGTGAGGCATATGAACAGACACTTCTCAAAATAAGACATTTACGTGTCCAACAAACATGAAAAAAAGCTCATCATCACTTACCATTAGAGAAATGCAAATCACAACCACAATGAGATACCATCTCACACCAGTTAGAATGGTGATCATTAAAAAGTCAGGAAACAACAGGAGCTAGAGAGGATGTGGAGAAATAGGAACACTTTTTTTTTTTTTTTTTTTTTTTTTTTGAGACAGAGTCTCACTCTGTCGCCCAGGCTGGAGTGCAGTGGCCGGATCTCAGCTCACTGCAAGCTCCGCCTCCTGGGTTCACGCCATTCTCCTGCCTCAGCCTCCCGAGTAGCTGGGACTACAGGCACCCGCCACCTCGCCCGGCTAGTTTTTTGTATTTTTTTAGTAGAGACGGGGTTTCACCGTATTAGCCAGGATGGTCTCGATCTCCTGACCTCGTGATCCACCACTGTTGGTGGGAGTGTAAATTAGTTCAACCATTGTGGAATATTTGTATTTTCTTAATGATTACTGTTCATTTACTATAATTATGCAAACTCCATTTAGAGCTGAGATATGTAGTATTCCATGGTTACATTTCCTCCCCTGAATAACTTATATTTGCTGGAATTAATAATCATCTTATTTAATTTATTTGATTAGTATTATTAGATGTGTACTCATCACCATCACCACCCACTAGCATTCCCTAAGTTGTACACATCTTCTCTCATGATGTTGAGTACATATTGGGGAAATCTGTCTGTCTGTATCTGGGCAGGTAACTAACATCATGCTTTAGAATGTGTGGTTTCTTACTGCATCTTCTCAGACTTAGATTCTGGAAAAATTCCTGCCTAATAGGAGAGACCCATTTAACATAATGTTAATGTTTATTGGCTTGCTTATTTTCTGTTTCTCCCACTAAACTATAAGCTTCATGGAGACAGGAAATGTTCCTTGCTTGTTCAGTCCTATATTCATACTCCCTGGTGTGGTCTTTAGCCCAAGGGGTTCACTCAATAAATATTTATAACATGGAATGAAATGAGCACATCGTATTATAATTCCTTGAAGCTAGGTTATTTCAAAAGTTTCTATTTCAGAGAAAAATCTTTTATTTTTATTTAAGTGACTAAAAGGTCATTTGTGTGGTAGTCTTCATAATACATTGCCCTACCGGTAAATTTAAGTCTCACCCATTTAAATGACAGAAAATATTTCCAACCTTTGAAAGGGAATTTTGCCCTCTTCAAATCATTTCAGTTTGTATAATTAGAGGACCTTGATAATATTAATTTAGGGGAAAGGATCGAAGTGAAAGGGGAAAAGTTCCCTTGTCCCCCTCGCAGGGCATGCGATGGGGATGTGGCTCGTTTCTTTAGTGTCCCACTGCTCAAACCTCTAGGAGAGCATTCAGAGGGGCAGGCGGTGGGGCTCCGACCCCCACAGCAGTGTCTAGGGGTTAATATTTACAGGTGAAGCCCTGGGGGGCATGTGTTACAGTGTGCTCTTTTAATTTTGCCGTCTATAGGAGGCCTGTGTTAACCAGCTCAATTAGACCCCTATACCTTGTCGCAAGGACAGAGGGATTTCTGTATCCCGGGATTTTGCCTTGGCGTACCGGAAGAATCAGATGATACATGGGCTTGGAGAATTAGTGCAAGGTTTTATTGAGTAGCTCTCAGCAGATTGGGGAGCCAGAAGAGAGACGGTTTTCCCCGGGAATCGGGCTACTGGGTGGCGCGGTCCCTCCTCCAACTGCCCCAGCCAAACTCTGCGTGGTTCTGCTGACCAGTGGCTTGCCAGCGTGCTGGTTACTGTGGGTGAGTTCTTCTTTCTCAATATCCAGCCTCCTGTATGTTCCTCCACTGATGTGCTCCTCTCAACGTCCAGCTGCCTGTGTGTCTGCCTGCTAGGGTCTCAAGGTTTTTATAGGTACGGGATGGGGGCGTGGCAGACCGAGGTGGTCTTGGGAAATGCATCACTTGGGCAGGATACCAAAAATGCCTATCCTCACCTAGATCCGCAGGAGTTAAGCCCTAGACAGGTACCACACCCTTCCCCGCTTCTGTATCATTTAAAGGGACCATGCTCTTCCCTTCCCAGCACTTCCATATCACAAGCAATATTTAGATACCTCTCCTTTTACTTACTTTAAATAGCTAAAAATGCATTTTAAGTGATTTTAAGTAAATTATCCTTTCTGTGTTTCAGTGTACTCATATATAAAATGGGAATAATAGTAATATCTATTTCAAAGGGTTGTGGTGAAGATTAAAAGAGTTACACTACATATAAATTGCTTATGGCCAGATGCAGTGGTTCACGTCGATAATCGTAGCATTTTGGAAGGCCGAGGCGGGCGGATCACCTGAGGTCGGGAGTTCCAGACCAGCCTGACCAACATGGAGAAACCCTGTCTCTACTAAAAATACAAAATTATCCAGGCACAGTGGTGCATGCCTGTAATCCCAGCTACTCAGGAAGCTGAGGTAGGAGACTCTCTTGAACCTGGGAGGTGGAGGTTGCAATGAGCTGAGATGGCGCCATTGCACTCCAGCCTGGGCAACAAGAGCAAAACTCCATCTCATAAATAAATAAAATTAAATTAAATTTAAAAGTGCTTATAATTATATTTGAAAAAATATATTTCCAGATAACTACTTACCACAGAGATACAATGAGCCATCAGGCATATATTCTATATGGGAAGCTTGAGGAAATACATGTAATAGTAGTAAACAAAATAATAAATTACGTCATGTGAAAAAAAACCATATTTACGTGAGATGATAAGACATAGCAATATTTAAGGGGAAAGTTTTCTATGTTGGAGATTGCGGCAGGAATTCCAGTTGCCTACCCAGCATTGATTTTCTCACTTTCCAACCAGAATCTAATTACATTCAGGATTCTGCTCTCCACAAAGACATGTGCTTCACCAAAAGTGATTCTATCCCCAGTTGTAGGTAATAAACTCTAATTTGGCTAAGCAAAGCATGATAATTACACTTATCTCATCAGTGATTGGTTTAGAAATGGGCATGTGACCCACATCTGGCCAATAACATGTGAGAGTTGGTCTTACGGGAACCTTTAGGGAAGTTTTCTCACTCTCAAAACGAGCCAGGAAAAGAGATGGTTTCTCTTTGTTCTCTTGATGACGATACATCTGAATGTGATGCCTGGAACCGCTGAAGCCATCTCTCTACCAGAGAGGGAGTCAGTCTGAGAGCAAAACCAACTTTCTTAGCATGGCGGTGCCAAGTGATGGCATGAACTTGGGTTCTTAACAGCCTGGCTGCACTGTGGAGGGCTCTAGGCTTACCCAACCTCTGGACTGCTTTTTGTATGAAGTAATACCTTTATTTCTTAAGTCAATTTGAGTTAGTATTTTCTATTACATGCTGTTCCAAAGCATCCAAGCTGATAGAATATCCTTTTAAAATAGACAATAAGGAATAAGTTATTATTTAATTAAACATATACTGTTCTCCTTTAAGAAAACCATATCATGGAGAAAGGATGATATAATAACATTCCCTCTTTTCTTCTATAAGGTGTCAAAATCCTAAGATAAAAATTTTTAAATGTCATTCTTCAATTTTTTTTTTTTTGCCAAGTCCTATACAATCTAAAAACACTCCTGTGGCAGTTTTCCAAAGTCATGTTGTACAGCAAAAGTTTCCATTTAAAGTATAAACTTCTTCCCCAAATGGGACACACTATATTTAAGGAAAGCTGGCTGTTTAAAGTGCAAGACTATAAAATTTTCAGCACTATAATTGATCAAAATGAACAAAAAGATGCAAAAATAACCTTGCAAGTGTTAATACTTATAGGTAGGAAGAAGCCCAAATTGATTTCATAAACTAAGAAATATTAGCCAGGAAAAACACAGTATCAAAACAGACACCACAAATCAACATCCAACTCCTGTCTTTGAAAGAGGAAAGCAGAGTGGTGGGAAGTAAGTAAAGGCAATTCTGAAAATCTTCTGAACTCCTCTGATTTAGATTTTTTTTTCTCAAATGGAATATGGATATGCTACTAGAATATAAGCTCCTCAGGGCAGAGATTTTCATCTGAGTTGTTTACCAAAATCTCTCAGCATTTACAATAATGTTCAGTAAATATTCATTGAATTAATTAATACATACACTTTAATCTTGGCAGAATTAGGCCCCTGCATAGGGGTGTGAACAAGTTCAAACAAACAAATGCAGTTTTTTCCACATATCACTCATTCAGTACAAAGATAGAGTTGAAATTATCTTAAAGTATACATTGGTACTTTCTACTTGCCTGGTTGTTATAACACAATCATAAGATATTAAGTTGGTTTTGCAAGTAACTTAATGAGGTACATAATACTTAAACTTAATGAGACTATTCTTTATATATGATTTTAACCTTTTCCCCTAGTTAATTCACATTCCTCATTGTATTCATCTTTACACCAACGACCAAAAGTTGCTTGAAAATTAACTCTCCTATTTTTGAATCAAGAAAATGAGGCAAAATAGTTTGGTAATAAATATTAACTAATAAACAGTTAACTGTTGAATATCTATGGCACATAAGATATCAGAGTGCCATGGCATGCATGTTAGTTGTTTGTCAGCAACAAAGCTGGATCAGAATTTGAAGTCATTGAATATTCACCTTCTTTTTTGACTATGTGTTGTTCTAAAGAGATTTCACATCAGCTACCAGCTACATTCAGCTAATAGCAGCTACTTGATATGGTGTGTTGAGAAGGGTTAAGAACCTACATGGCTTCTCAGGGAAGAATATTTTGACTGATGATCAGTGTCTTCCAAGGACTGAGAGGGAGCAGAACGCATGCTGCATATTTGGCAGCATTTTATAGTCAAAAACAAAATGTTGCCTTCATAAAAACTAAATCTAACCTCAGGGAAAACAAAGGCAAAAAACAGAGGATCAGATCCCTGAATTCTTATGAAATAAATATAAAAGAACATCCAAATAAACTAGCAGTTAAAAAAGGCAACCAGAAATGATAGTTATGTTATCGTCCAGTATTGCATGTCAATTGTGTGGTAATCACTGTACTAGGAATTAAGAGAAAAAAAAAACAGATAGATAAAGGGATAGATAGCCCTTACCCTTGAGTTCAAAATGTGTAGTGGGTACAGGACTAACATGTAAAAGATGAATACAGAAACATGGAGAACAGAGAACATGAGTGACTTCTTCTACTGTAGACACTTGGGCAAGGCATTGGGTCACTCAAAACTTGGGTCTGAAACATTTAGTTTGTCAATTGAGGGAGAAGGAAGGAGCATTCCAGGTAGAGGGAATAATATGCTACACACAAAGTCATGAAAAGGTTTGGCATGTCCAGGAAATATTGGCATGGCAGAGGCATCAGGTGTGTGTGTGTGTGTGTGTGTGTGTGTCTGTGTGTGTCTGTGTGTCTATCTGTTTGTGCATATGCACTGTAACATGGGAGACAAGAAAGGCAGGAGGTGAAGCCGTGGTGAAGCTGGTAAGGACCAGATTGTGAAGAGATTTACTGCTGAGCTAAAGAATTTGAGTGTTATTCTGAAGACAGACTAACATGGGGAGCCAGCAGGGCTTATTGGGTGGTGAAACAAACCAATAACTCTCAGGGCACGTGGGAAATAAACAGATGGAAGACAGGAGAAACCAGAAGCTGGGAGATCCATCCAAACTGATGATGAGGAGGGTAGAACTAAGATGGAGACAACAAGGATGGTTTAGAGGCCACAGTGGCAAGATGTTGCTTTTGTAGAACATCAGAAACATCTGACATTAACTGACGAGTGAGAAGATGAGGGGGGGATGAATAGATGCTGACATAATGATATTATACGGAGGAAAAGTCATTTTTTTAAAGATCACAAAAGGAGAAGAAGGTTCCAGGATGAACCACAAAAACAGTAACTTAACTTCTGTCCTGGGCTCTTTATATTAAATCTCACCACAAACCCATTTTACAGGTAAGGAAACAAAAACCTGGAGAGATTAGCTTCCGCCTCCCCGCCCCCACCAAATCACACATTTGGTAAATGTAAGAATTTTTCATTGTTTTGAACATATTATGACTGGTGAGCAACCAGGAGAGGAGGCCCAGCAGGAAGTTAGAAACATGAATCTGGAAATAGGAATGAGTGCTTGGGGCCACAGGTATAGACATGGAGCCAGTAGTCTGAAGCCACAGGAATAGCAGCTCAGCCAGAGTGAGAATAAAAAGAAACAATAGAGCCAGAAGGACCTTCCACATTAAGGGGCTAACAATGAGTGGGTCATTGAAAGAAACAGGAAATAGCTGAGAGAGACAAGAAAAACTAGACTGCAAGGTCCAAGTTTCTAGAATCAGAGGTTAATCAAACCCTACGAAGATATGGAAAAGATAAGGACTGAAGCAGGCTATGGAATTAGAAAATTAGAACTCTGAAGGAAATGATTCATAACCTTCAAAAACTCCTAAATACACAATTCTACACCATGACTATGGAAATTAGATTGGGTCAGCTATCACACTGCAGCAGAGGGAGAGACCAATGTATTCCTTTAGCAGAACAGTAAAAACTGAGCTAAAAGCTGCATGAATATAAAATGTCTACAAAGGAAATAGCTCTGAATCTAGAACATTTGAATTTTATATGAATTTTCAGTCATATTTTTTTCTGAACACTACCACTATGGCAGTGTGGCACAGTGACAATAACATCCATAAGGAGAATTATGTTTTCGTCCTGCATAATCAGAACCATGAGTACGTCACCGCTCTTCTTTGGATCTCTGTTTCCATATGTATAAAATGATAATCTCTGAATTCCCCTCCAGTAATAAAAATTATTTGATTCTATAGAAGAACTAAGACAATGTTAACCAGCTGACCCAAAACATATGAGACTTCATAAGGTAATTAAGAAGTCCCCCTCAAAAATGCATTTTAGCTACTATTTGAAATGGAAATTTTTTTCTCTTGCCATTTAAAAATACTGTTGTTAGACTTACCTAGAGATTTATTGCTGTTGAAGTAAAATATTTTAAAAGAGTCATTTATTTGCTCTTGCCAGTTAGCTCATGTTGTGAACTTTCATTTTTAACACTTCTTTCTTTCTTGTTATATAATCGAGAAGCTGGCTTAATACCTAATGCCCAAAGGAAATACTTCTGTCTCTCATGGATACCCCCACTCAATATTTCAATTTCAGTAATTTCACTGGCAAAAGAACACATACCAGAAGTTGCCAAAATTAATATGTTAAGTAACTAATATGTCAAGTGGATCTCTAATTTCAACTGGACAAGTCAACAACTGAATAGGAAAAATCAGAGTAGGGAAGAAAGAGAGAGACAAAAAATGGAAACAGTGATTTTTAACAAATAATACTATGCCTTTAAGAGTAGAAAGTGAAACAGCAAAAGAAAAAAACAAAACAAAATACCAATTATGAATTCATCACAATACAGACTGAAGTAACAAGCTATTTTGAAATTACCCCTAAAACAAATTTAAAATAAAATGCAAAAGCATCGAACTTTCTCATCACTTTTTAAGAAAAAAAAAAAAAAAAAAAAAGATCCCAGAGGCTCTGAACAAAACTGTTGGCAAAAACATAAGTCTTTTATGGGCACTTTGCCCAAAAGATGATTTCTCCAAAACAAAACATCCACTATTCATCATGGAACCATTAATTCTATTCTTGTTATAAAAATCACATGACTTTCAAAACCAAATTGAAAACTAAAGGCCTAAATAATATCACAAAGCAAAAGCACATAATAATGAGAGGACAGCACAAAAATATATTTTGAAGTAATATTTTACATTTTTGAAAAGTCTACTCAATATTTTAAATATGATTTCACACTTATTTTCTAAAGTACTCAAGGGCTAGAAAACAAAGAATAAAGGGCTTTGCAGGAGGATTAACAGGATTTGAGGGAAGTCAATGGCAAATGTTGAAAATGTTGATCAAATTGTATGGTTTACCGGGAAATAAATTATTTTTCACCTTATTTCCTTTTAATGAAGATAAATTAGGGAGGTAGGTGATTGTAGGCTGAAGGAAGACATCCAAACAACTACCAAAATGGTGTCTTATTTGTTGCTACTTCTCTTTCAGTTGGGAGAAGCTTGGTCCACCTCAACCTTGGGCCCATGCTTTTATATCTAGTGTTAACATTCATTCTGGATGGGTAGAAGGTTCTGCCCTCTTTCAGACAACAGTTACTGCTATGGTTTGAATGTATGTGTCCCTCCAAGATCCGCATGTTGGAATTTAAACCCCAAGGTGATGGTATTAAGAGGTGGAGCCTTTTGGAAAGTGATTATGTCATGATGGCTGTGCCTTCAAGAATACATTAGTGCTCTTATAACAGAAGTTTAAGGAACCCCCTAGTGCCTTTTGCCTTCTCCATTCCACCATGTGTGGACATAACATTCTGCCGTATGAGAATTTAGCAAAAAGACACCATCTTGAAGAAAAGAGACAGCCTTCACCAGACACCAAATCTGCTGGTACTGTGCTCTTGGACTTCCTTATCAATTAATGATTCTATGGTATTTTGTTATAGCAATGGGAACAAACTAAGACAGTTACAGAGACACACACCTGCATTGAGTGTAAAAGGAGGGAAATTTACAGTCATTTTAAGCAGAAACCAAGCAAGTTGCTAGACAGCTGGCTGGTACACCTGGAAGATGAGGGGGGTGGTGTGCGTGACAGTTGCAAAGGAAAAACCAGCAACAGCGGGACTTCTAAAGTCCATTATGCCAACCTTTGATCCATTTGAAGATGGCAGTGAACCACCTCAGAACTGTGTTTTGTTTTCTTTACAACTGGTCATGCCTGCTTTCAAGAAGCTTTGGCCCTCTCAGGGAGATTTCCCTGAGACAATTTCCCATGGGAAACCAAAAATGGGCCTTGACTAACATTCAGGGTCTTATTGTTTAGACTGAGTTTACAAAGCTGAAGAGGTTGATGCCCTGAAGTGTGAGAAACTGATCCCTCAAAATCAAAATAAATTCTTGCAAGCAGCTGCCACATTGCTCAAAATTGAAATGTGGTTTGCTTACCGCATAGTGCCACTCTCCTTCTCCATGGAGAGCCCTTTGATACATCCCTCCTCCTCTCACTGCCTTAAGTGGCATGAGAAGGATAATTCGAGATAGGACAACATCTCCTTGCTCCCAAGAGGGATTAAAAGCCATACATCTATTGAATATTTTGAAGAATGTCGGGTAGGGAAAGGATTCCAACTTTTGTGGCTCTGTTGGATTCTAGCATGTGAGTTATCATCCTACTGGGTCCCATAGGGTGAAGATATATCCAAATTAGAGTTGGGGCAGAGATCATGGTGGGGAAGGGAAGTTACCATAACCTGAGGGTTGAGCCCTCTGTTGTTTTAACATATTGTTGTTTTGGCTTCCACTGCTGAAAGTGTAAGTGGTGTTGATGTTTTACATGCCTATACTGTGAATGCTTGCAAGTACCAAAAGGGATTTTAGTGATTGGAAACAGCCAGATGTAGAGAGGTGCTAATACTTCTGCAGTCCCACATCTTCAATGATTCCTTTGAATTACACATCTCCGTGACTCTAATGTTGCCAATGGGAGCCTCTGGCAAAGGAAGGTGGCCTCCACTTGGAGGTGCCCCTTAGAATTTGGGCTTCACCTCCTTAACACAGCTACCAGCAGATAGGCCTCTTTTGAAAAGCAGCTATTAGTTTACTATTGGGTGGGTTCTTGTTGAAACTGAGCACCTGACCCCCAGGGGAACTGTAACTCTTTGGTTGATATTTCAGTTTTGGCAAGATCAACTCAGACTCCATGACTAACAAAGTGAAAAGTGTCCAAAAAGCTCACTTGTCAAATAGAAATGGTAAATCACGAACACAGCCAGCCTGGCCTTGGTGACATCTAGGTGCTACATGAAAAGATGCAGCTTTTCTATTCCACCAATAGCAAGATGCTGGCTCAATGGAGCCCCTGATTCATAGAGGTTCCCCATAATCACTTCGCCTGCTTCACCAATGGTTCAGCTAAGCTGAAATCTGCTGGTGTCCACTGGGTGGCTTCAACTGCTCAGTCTCAGGCAGGGCCAACTATTCAGAACTGAAAATAGGCACAGTCATCGCTGCACTTAGTGGGCAGAACTCAAGGCTGTTCTCATAGCTCTGGCAAATAATACCCTTGATGAACCTTATTATATTTTTACTGACTCTTGAGTTGTTGCCATGGCCTGATATATTTTGGACTGTCACTAGGAAAACTACAGACTGGCAGATTTTAAAACACTCCTCTTTGGCTCTACAAACTAATAAAACAAATAGTGGCTGCTGATTGAATCATCTGGGTCACTCATGGACATGGATGGACCCATTCTGTGTTGAAACTGTCTGTAGTCAAGTTATCAATTGGGCCTGAACTGCCTAGATTGCTACCCTTGCTTACCTAAACCACCATCATAGCAGATATGGCAATGTATCAACCATCACATTGGGCAAAAAGTAAAAAGTCCTGTGTTTTTGATGCATAGGCTGCAATTGCATGCCAGAATTTTGATTCCTGCTAAAAGTTGACCTGGTTGTCTTGCAATGAGGGCAGCCACACAGCATGGGCCACTGACATTGACCATATCTGTTTCTGACACATTAATCCCATCTGCTCTGTGACCTCTCCTAGGGGTTGTAAATGCTGCCTTACTGAAATTAACACTTTTTCAGGTTGTGTTTTGGTGTTCCAGTCTCATAAGTTTACTCCGAGCACAACATTGTGGCCCATGAAACTAATCTGTTGTATTTCTGACTTTATGAGCCACTTGGTATCTGACAACAATGTGCCTTTTATTGCAAAACAATTCAACAATCGGCTACTGGTCGGATATGATGGACCTTTTATACTTACTATAATTCTCAAAGACCTAGAATTGTTGAACGTTGGGGTGTTCTCCTCAAAAATTGACTCAAGAAATGTCACGTCTGGCTGTACCTCCCACACTTTCTTCTGATTCACATGCCTTAGTAAGGCAGTTTGGTCAGTAAATGCAGGTGTTCCCAGAAAGAGATCATCTCCTTTCAATGATATCCCAGATAAGGGTCAGAAGGAAAGTGCTGGCAGCTACTCTGAAAATCTGAGATTCCACCTGATCATTACTGGGCATGATGATGCTTTTTTACCTAACGGGTAGCCCTAGGGAAAAGTCCTCCTTTTCCCTAATGGTAGCTGGTACTAGTAGATGGGGCTGGCCTGGTTGATATACCTTCTGGGAGGCTGCTTAGCAAAAAAGAGGCAGGATATTTAAACTTAATTCTGGTTAACAGATATGGATTTACTTGTTGCACTGACAAGATCTTAGATAAAAAAGCTAATGGCTAATTGGTTGAGTACATGACTCACCAAGTGCCCCTATGTGGTCCACGTGGGCCAAAGGAGGGTGGCATAATGGGTCTTTTGTATATTTTTTAAATGCTTTAGTCCCTTTTGTATCTAGTCCTTCTGGAGGAAAGCTTTGAATTAGCAATGATTAGAAAAAAGATGAAGTTATAGCTTCTGAAATGGGACACAAAAGTACAATTGTACGGAAAGCAACAATTCTAGGACCTGAGAACACTCTAGTAGCTACACAGAAGGGAGGAACTTTAATGATGGCTATCTTCCAAAACAACCCCTGGAGCTTTCATTGCAAAGGAAAACAACATGATGTTGTTCTCCCAAACTGTTGCCAGCACCTTAAATTTAAAGTTGAAATTAAATTTGACTGCTAGGCCTGCCATACCTCAACAGAGGAATCACTAGTTAATCACTATTCTCCTTTACCTCACTGAGAAGTTTATGGAAACAGCAAGAGAGCCCCAGCTCCTATACCACAGCTGGGTGTGTTTGTGTGAGTGTACACAGACACAGACACACACACACACCAACATGAACCCACCTACCAATACCCCCAGGTATCTTCCCCATTTCTCATAGAACGAATAGTTGTCACTGTTCATTCTGTAGTATGGACAGATGGCACCCAGCTACCCAGCTGGTGGTACAAACAGCACAGGAGTGCCCCTGGGCATCCCCTGCATAAACCAAGAACTAGACTTAATTGTTTTAACTGAACTGGGAACTCAGGCTTACCAGATGGCCAGAAGACCACACTGAGGACAAGGTCACCTGTTCCTGTGACTGATGTTGGTCCTGTTTGAGGTGGCCTAATAAGTGTTAACTTGTCTCTAGAAAACATGGTGACTTTGACCTTTTGTAAGAGACTTTGGCATTTAAGGAAATACCACAAATCATTCCTGTAGACTTCAGGTGACTGCAGGGATCTCTCCAAAATGAGGCTTACCTTGGTTATTCAGGAAAACTTTCTGGAGAGAAAACTGATTTTTTATTTAAGTACAGTCTGAGGGCCCATGATCCCTATATTGGGAATAACTATGAGAATAATTAGAAAAGTTGATATGAAGTTTGTGCCAGTCTTTAGCTAAAATGATTAATGATACCATCTTGGCCCTGGAAGCATTCAGGTCCACCTCAATTCACTGGCTATGGATGCTGTGAATGGCAACATTGTCCTAGACTTCCTCCTTGCAGGCCAAAGTGGAATCTGTGTACTTGCTTATACATCTTACAATGCTGGGACTAATGCTTTGGACAAAGCAGGAGGGTCAATACAGAGACTTAAGGAGGAGGACAGCTGGTCTCCTAATGCACACCTTTAATCATGGGATTTGTTTGGCTGGATGGGGCCAGGACCCTGGGAGGCACAGTTGAGGTTAGTACTTCAGCTTGGCCTCATTCTAGTACTTGCATTCTTATTCATGGTTGTCTTAATTCAATGCTACATGAAACAAATTGATTTCATTGCAGCTACATGGCAGAATTGAACAAATGTGAAAAAGAACACATGCATGGGTCTGTATCTTACCTTCAGTATAGGAATATGCTTAGTCTTCCCTTCAGAAATGTTTACATGTGTACACTTACACCCTAAGTGTACACATGTAAACATTTCTGAAGGGAAACAGAATTATAATATACCAAACGGCCTATCTGTTCTAAGTACAGTTCTAGCTCTTCATGTGTTAAAATTACTCAAAGGCTGGTGAATCGTCTGTCTTGAGTGATCATGGAATCTGAATTTTCTTGAAATGTTTACATCAAATGTGTCCAATTTTGTGGTTTCCCTGGGCCACACTGGAAGAATTGGCTTAAGTCACACAAAAAATACTAACACTAACAATAGCTGATGACCTAAAAAAAAAAAAAAAAAAAAAAAAAAAAGGCAAAAAAAGTCTCGATGTTTTAAGAAAGTTTATGAATCTGTGTTCATTCAAAGCTGTCATGGCCCACATGTGACCTGTGGGCTGCAGGGTGGACAATCTTGGTTTACATGCTTTTGGTATTTTCTTGAAATATTTGGTAATTTGTAATTACATGGCTTTGCTAATTCTGTGCTCTTGTCATATGTCAAGAAATTTTTTTCATCTAATGAACGCAGTGTTTAAATATGTTCTTGGTAATAATATCTGAACATTTTATTTTACATACCAAAGTACCACACATGCTCAATTATAACCAGTCTGCCTCCTATTTTGTTCTCAGTTCATTTTGTTATACTTCAGTTGAACTATCCAATTTCCTATAAACAATGTATTTAATTTCCTTACTACTGATGGTTGTTGCCTATTCAGTTTTCAGCTGAGAAAAAATCCTATCAATAAACATTTTACTTCTCTTTAAGGATTATAAAGTAATAAAGCCTGTTATAAAACTTCAAGCAGAAGAACTAGGTAATAAGAAATCAAAGTCCCCCTTCACTCACATCCTAAACTGTCTCTCTCCTCCTTTGCAAAATTCCAGTTCCCCCAACACATAAATGTAATTTATTGTGATACTGATTTATGCTTTCTTCTTGCTGCAATTTCTCCTCACTTATGTAAGAAAGTATCAAGGCTACTTCAACTTCCTGGCCTTAGGAAATGTTTATATGTGCAAAGCAACAGAAAATTTTGGGGTGGGGGGCATGCAGAGAATAGTCGAGTGGTTTCTTAGGAGAATAAAATCTTAAACTCCAGGGTCCCCAGCCTTAGCAATGATTTGTCAGGCTCAAATACTTGGCTTTAAGAGACCACACATATGTGGGCAATCACCATCTCACGGTGAATGAGGAGTAGATAATTGAAGGTCTTCTCTGAATATATTGCCCCTGTGCAAGGGGCCCAAACCTTGCATGATTTAGAATGGAGAGTTCATAACTAAGTCTAATATATCCTATCAGCTGATTAGATGGAGAACCAGGATTGAAGATTATAGAAAATATTTTGATATAACTTCCACATAACTCAGTCTGTTAAGATTTACAACCATCAGACACACACACACACCCCCCCAACCCTGGCAAAACATTACTAACAATACTTGTATCTGTTTAAGTTTTCATTTTGTTAAAGACTTACAGAACAAGCATTCATTAAAAAATATGGATTTATTTCCTTTAAATTATACTATATTTGGTATATACACTGAATATATGTCACAGGCATGGTATTTATGACACATGCATAAAACATGCATGCTACTCTTAAGGCAAAATACATCCGTGAGGATTTTAAACATGAGTGGCATAGAATATGGTCAACATAAAACATTCAATATTTCAAGGTGAAGGTCATTAAAAGTTTTAGAAAATTAAAGCGCCGCATGAGTTGAGTCTTCTCTGAAGGGATTTTATTAAATTCTCAGTCTCAGAGGAATGAAGAGACTTCTATTTTTGACCAGTATGATCAAGATGGAATAATGGGTTCCAAATTAATTCTACCTCAAACAACTAGAAAGCTGTACTACACATATGTTTTTACATATTGTACTCTGGCAGCACAGGACAGTCATTCCTTAAGATGGGAAGACAAATGAGGTGAGCTTTAAGGAATGTCCCAGCTTACTGTCTGAATCAGAGTTTCCAGACTGCAGCCTGGGGAGGGAGATCTAGCTGGGGCCATGAGGAGACTGAGCTGGGAGTCCACTGAGGTCAAGAGCTTAGAGTTCACAGAGTACAGTACTGCACCCAGAGTGCCAGGTATCTGCAGAGGCACCCCCGCAATTCTTCAGTAGAGTACTAGTCATCAGATGTGTGCGAGGAAACCATGAATCTCCTGAAAGAGGAGCAATAGGTGGGGCTCACATGAGGATGAGGAGTTTGTGTTCCCACTAGCTGTAGTGTAAAAACCTCACAATCCAGACAGTATCATATAGAGTATGCCAAAATGTATTGCTTGAGTAGTGTGGCAACATTAGTCCTGGATAAACACTGCTCTGCTACCACCAGGAAGTGACAAAAGAAAACCTGAAAGGATAAAACTGTTTTTAATACTTTTCAATAATTGTATTCCATGACAAAACTTGTGAATATTTACAGAAATGCAAAAATACCAAGTACTTAACAAGACAGAGCTCACATGTCTAGAATCCAATCAAAAGGGACCATTATTATAAAGAGACCAACAAAATACTACCCTTAATGAGAATAAAAATATACAAACTCAAAAATGACACTCAGAAAATATTAAAAATTGTTACAATTATATACCATATATTCAAAAAGGCAGAGATTAAGCCTATTATATAGAAAAATGTAAGAAATAAAAAAACTAGAGATGAACACTATCTGATATGAAAAATAAAGTGCATTTTAGAATAAAAGATCAATGAACTTCACGAAGTATTTCAGGCAGAAGGAAAATGACACCATATGGAAATTTAAAGCTGTATCATGGAATGAAGAGCATTAGAAAAGGAAAATGTAAGGGTAATATAAAAAAGCTTTAAATCTTTTTAAAGGATCATTTAGCTTCCGGCTGTGATGTAGTAACAGGGACTCTTCTTCTTTCACCTGGAACAAATAAATACACACACACATAGCAAAATAATGGAAAAAATGTCTTTTCAAAAGCAGTGGACATTAGGTAGTAAAGGACAGTGAACCCTCAGAGATGGGAAACAAACAGAGTGAGCTTTATGACTACTCTGGCTTACTGACTTCAGTGAGTTCCCAGTCCACAGTACAGGGAGGGAAAAGTCATGCAAAGCTTGCAACCCCCTGAGGTGAGATGCAGTTATGAATCTGAGTAGATCAGGCTGGCTACAGTTGATACGGCAGGGTATCAGAGACAAGTGAACTGCACAGAGAGAGAAGTCCTGAGATCCAGAGACATCTATCTTGAGTATTAAGCAGACTACTGATCACCATGGGTGTGAGTAAACACCCTCAGGCCGGGGAAAGAACCACCCACAAAGATCAGAGGGCACTCCAAGCAAAAGACACATGAAAAATTATACCAAGACACGCAATAATCAAGTTGGTCAAAATCAGTGATCAACAGAGACTACTAAAAACAGCAAGACTAAAAAGATACAACAGATACAGAAGAACAGAGATAAAAATGACAGAAAATTTATTATCTGAAATAATTCAAGAAAGAAGATAGGAAAACAACATGTTTAAAACACTAAGAGAAAATACATTTATCTGGAATTCTACATTCAGTTAAAACACCTTTCAAAAACAAATGTAAAATACAGACTTCATCAGACACAAAAGCTGAAATTTATCACCAGATTTGCACTCCAAGAAATATTAAAGAATGTACTTCAGTCACAATGAAAATACCAGGAAAAAATACAGGTCTACACAAAAAATTGAGGAGCACCAGAAATGGTATCTCCCTGGGTAGATAGGTAAGATTTTTTCTCATTATGTAATTCACTTTAAAGAAAAATTGCCTGGGCGACATGCAGTGGCTTAGGCCTGTAATCCAAGCACTTTGGGAGGCCAAGGTGGGCAGATCACTTGAGGTCAGGAGTGAGACCAGCCTGGCCAACATGGTGAAAACCTGTCTCTATTACAAATACAAAAACTAGCTGGGCGTATTGGCAGGTGCATATAATCCCAGATACTTGGGAGGCTGAGGTATGAAAAAAATCTCTTGAACCCAGGAGGTGGAGTTGTAGTGAGCAGAGATCGCGCCACTGTACTCCAGCAGCCTAGGTAACAAAGAAAGACTCCATCTCAAAAAAAAAAAAAAAAAAAAAAAGGAAGAAAAATTACTGGTTTAAATAAAGTAATATGAGGTTGATGGTACATGCAACTTATATTTATAAGCAAAATAAAAATAGCATACAGGCTGGGAAGGGAAATATGAAAAGTTATTATAATAAACGTGAAGTGGTATAATATTGCTGTAAGAAGATAAAAAGTTATAGTATACAGAAATCTCTGGGCCCAGATGATTTCAGGAAAGAAATCTACCACACAGTTAAGGAAAAGTTAATAGCAATACTATATAATTTCTCTCAGAAAACAGAAGAGGAGAAAATACTACTCAATTTATTTTATGAAGCTAATATTGTCCTGATATCAAAATCAGACAAAGATAGTACAAAACAAGCAAAAACTAGAGACCAAAATCTTTCACGAACATAGACACAAACATCCTTAACAAAGTATTAGTGAATACAATTCAGCAATATATAAAAAGAATTATACAATATAACCAAGGGAGTTTATTTCAGGAATGCAAAGCTGACTCAATATACCAAAATTAAGCAGGACAGTAACAGACTGAAGAAGAAAAATCACAAATACATTAATTGTTAAAAAAAAATCATTTGACAAAATTCAACAGCCATTCATTGTAACAACTCTCAGAAAAGCAGGAACAGAGAGGAACATCATCAATTTGATAATGGACATCTATTAAAACACTACAGCTAACATATTTAATGATGTAAGACTGAATGCTTTCTCCTAAGGCTGGGAACAAGACGAGGATGTCTGCTTTCAACACTCTTGTTCAGCATAGTACTAGAAGTTCTAGCCAGTATAATAAGCAAATGAAAGAAAAGAAAAGGCATATATTTGGAAAGGCAGAAATAACACTGTTTCAGTTTGTAGATGACATAACACTCTTTGCAGACACTCCTAAAAATCTACAGAAAAACTCCTAAATTTAACAAATGACCTCTATAAGATCAAGACCAACATATAAAAATTGTGATTCAATATGCTAGCAAAGGGCACTTGGAAACTGAAAATAACACAAACCACTTATAATCAATCAAAAAATAAAACACGCATATAAATCTAACAAAATAGGTATAGAACTTGTATGGAGAAAGCCTCAAAAACGCTGATAAAAGAAATCAAGTATCTAAATAAGTGGAGTAACATATCATGTTTGTGGATTGGAAGATTCAACATAGTAAGGATGCAAATTCTCCCCAAATTGATATACAGGTTTAAAATAATTCCTATCAAAACCTCAGCAAGAATTTTTTTTTTTTTTTTTTTTTTGCAGATACAGACAAGGGTGTTTTAAAATTTATGTGGAAAGGAAAGGAACAAAAATAGTCAAAAGCAATCTTGAAAAAAAAATGGAATGGAAGACAGAACCCAGAAACAGACCCACAAAGGCAAGATCTAGCTGAATTTTGACAAAGGTGCAAAAATATTTCCATGGAGGATAGTTGTTTCACCAAACAGTGCTGAGACACTGTTAATCAGTATATAAAAATTAACATATTCATTTAGAAAATGTAAATTAAGCCACAATATATTACTACCATATACTTACTGAATGGATAAAATTAAAGGAGTCATAATGAGTGTTGGCAAGGATCTGGGGCAATAATACTCTCATACACTGCTGCTAGAATGTAAAATGGCACAACTATTTTCTCAAAGAGTTGGCTATTTCTTGGAAGGTTATATGTATGCCTGAAATATAACCCAGCCATTCTACTCCTACTTATTTACCAAAGAAAAATAACATAGGTCGATGCAGAGATTTTTACACAAATATTCATAGCAGCTTTATTTATAACAGCCTCACACTGGAAGCAATTTAAGTATCTGTCAGCGGTGAATGTACAAACAAATAGTGATACATCCACACAATGGAATATTACTGGGCAATAAAATAGATGAACTATTGATGTACACAACATGGAAAAATCTCAGGATAATTTTGTTGAATGAAAACAGGCAGGTATTGTATGATTCTATTTATAAAATAGGGATAATGTATATTTTATTAAACAGTTGTGAGGCTCAAATAAGATTATGTATGCATGAGAACCAACTAACATATGAAAATGTTTTTATAGTATTTTCATTGAAGTAACACAATTTCATTTTTCAGTCATCTAACAATGTATTTCGGGAACCAGATCATGACTCTCCTTATGGTTAATTTTTATTGAGTGTTTATCACGTATTTGCTATTTATTTAAATCTCAAAAAAAATCCAATGGGATAAGTACTATTAGTATCATTTTACAGATGAAATTGAGACCTAAAGCAGAGCAGCAATTTGGGTTAACAGAAATAGAGCTCCACTGAGAATTAGGAGACCTGAATTTCTTGTCTTGACCCGAAGGCTGTGGGAAAGTCTTTAACCCCTCTATTGCTATTATTAAATACCAGTAACAAGTTCTCAGCTTACTTCACAAAGCTCTTGTGATGATCAAATAAGATAATGTGAAACCGCTTTATAAACATAGAGTATTAATGTTATTCTGTGGAAATTACATAAACACAAATATCTTTGGAAAGATAATTTAAATAAAGTTGGAGAAAAGATAAAATAACACTATGCTAAGCCCTTTCATGTTTTTTCATTGTCCTTATTTATATTAGTTTAGAATACTTTATTTCAAAAATTTAAAGGTTTAAATACTTAAAAGGTTTCCAAATATTTACAGAATTGTCTGAAAAATTATGCACAGATGTTTGTCTATTGTTTTTCATTAGTAAGATTAGCTACTCTCTATAGTGATAAGCATTTTAATAAGTCAGGAAATTGTTATTTCTTAATATTTTAATTATCATTATAATTTGGCAGTAAAAATCACTTTTCACAAAGACATTACATGTATATTAACAAAACACTCTTGATTCATTCATTGTTGTTTTTCCATTTCTCTTGGCAGTTTTGTAAGAATCCATAATTTCAATTTGTCTAACTCAGGTCTGCTTAGCTCATGGTAAACATCTGGAAAACTATGAAACTTCGTGGTCACTCCTAGAGATTTTAACATTGCGTTTGTCTCTTCTGCCCAAGAATGAAGAACTAACTCATCTGCAGTACCATGACACTGAAATAATTCAGGAAGTACATCATTATTCTTCTGAAGAGCCTAGAGAAAAAGATATAAAGACAGAAAAGTTTAAGAAATTCCATTTAAGATCATTCTTAGAAATCAGAGAGAGCAGGAAAATTCCACTTTTACCAAGGCTTCAATAACTAATGGGAAAAAAAAGACAGAGGGAGTGCTGTCTGAGGTATACATTGGTGGGCCAGGCCTGGGGACTTAGCTGGTTCCTGACACCGTTCAATTTGTAACTGTGTGTCACTTACATTTATTCTATAGAGGACATCTCAAAAATGGCCAAAGCATTTCCTGAAGAAACTGAGTGACTTGGGCAGACAGACCTCTTCACAGTGTGGAAGGAGGGAGGAGTACAGAGCTAAGGTACAATTAAGGGGACAATTACATTTCAGTTCTCTATTCTGTATCTGCTTTATCATTTCCACTTCTGGTACTGAAGCTGTAATATTATAATTGAAGCTGCATCAAATTCACAGATGAGGATATTGATGCATAATAAGTATGAGCTATGTAATTGATTTTTGTTTTGATTATGTTCATGATGCAATAAGCAAACCCAGCTATAACCATCATGCAGTTTTAATATGTATAAAATTTACATATATGCTCCCCCACAACCACAGCCATAATTGTCCTTTCCTCCTTGACACTTTGCTTAACAATATTTCTTGTACAGGGGATTTCCAAAACATTAATGATCAGCTGGAATTTAATCACTATGACTCATTTGGCCATGAATTTCAGGAATGCTCAATTCATATCAACTGTGTGTGTTTTACAGTTTTATTACCGATTTTGATTTAGTTTCAACATGTATATATTCCATTTTTTAAAAAAAATCTAGAACTTACCTGGTAAACAGCAGATGCTTTATTCAGAAAACTAGAAAGAGCAAATACTCCTGCAACATCTTGATGATTTCTATATGCTAAATGCATTGCCATGCATCCTCCCATAGAGAATCCTCCTAAAAGCAAAAACACACTTACAGAAAAAGGAGAATACATAAAATAATAATTTAGGATATGATATATAACAATTTTCCATATTTTTAAAATATTTGGAGACCTTGAAAGAGAATGCTAAAAAAAAATTTTGCCTACTGTAAGTTCCATAGACAAAAGCCTGAGATGCGTAAATAACCCTGTTCCCTTTATGTCACCACTGGTATCACTACCGGTAAAGAGAGCTGTGCTCTACAAGGAGCTAGGATTACACAAATAGATCATGTTCACCAAGTAAAATATCTATCGTAATTCAAAATGAGTCATATTACAAGCATTACTTAAATTCTCAATATCTACTTATATTTTGTTTATACCTACAGAAACCCTCACACTGAAACTACAATTAATAATTTGCACCTTTCTGTCTTACTTGCTAAGCTATGAGCTCCATGAGGTGTTATATTTCTGGCGTCTGCTATATAACAGATGGTTAGAGAATTTTGAATTAAGAAGAATGATAAAAAAAATTTGAGGAGCTAGTTAACACATTTTTGGATTACAATATTATTTTGGAAACTAACTTATGGTGGTATAATAAAAATGAAACATGTATGCCTATATGTAGTTTTTAAAACCAAAGTTTGAAAAAAAACATTAGTCAAACTGTTATTGTCTCTTTAATGTACCAACTCTATGCCAGTCACTGGACATATGTAGATTAAAATACACAGACCTTCCTGTTCAGGGGAACTTTGATGAGGAAACACATCCAACACAGAATATGGAGATAGGTGTATGAGGTGATGGCAGCAGACAGAATGGTGATTCGAGGCCTGACAAGTCTGTGACTCAGTGTAACATTCCTAAGCTTGAGAGAAAGCTAAATGACATCTCATTATGTTCCATGAGAAAATATAGAATGTTAATCATGTAGCCACACACTCATAGAAACACAAAAATATACTTTGATTTGAATTCAAATCTCCTAATTTCGAGTCTGCTGCTTTATTTCACTTAACAAACTGTAAAGCTGAGCTCTTAAGAGATCATAAATTTGAATTTACTATAATAATCTTTTATTCATGGAGGGAACTGAGGCCCAAGATTAGGTACACATTATTTTGGATATAAAGCTATTAATAGTAATTTCGGAATTCAGATCTTTTGCAACAGAGTTTAATATACTTTCTACCATCCCTTGATATTTGTTAAAATAGGACTACTTTATCTGGAATAGGCAGGTAATATTATTTTGGACTCAGAACACAAATACCGGAGAGAGGATTACCAGTCTGGCAAAGTTTAGATTTTTTAAAAAGGCACACTAAGTAAATAATGAATAAAAGTTATCTGCGATTTTCAACATACCAGCAAGAAATAATAAGGTCTCATCGTAGCAGTAGCTCACCATGGACAAGAGCCACCTGAAAGGCTCTTTCAAAATACCCCCAATAACTCCAGATGCAGATACATCTAATTAGAAGTTCATAAATGAGCTTGGTGGGGGAGAAAAAAGTGTAAGCATCTTAACACTGTATGTAAAATTTGCAAATGTACATTAGATTCTCCAAAAAGTTAAAAGCCACTGGGCTACATTATCCATGAATTTGTGCATTAAATCTTTGACATGTCCCATTTAGATATGAACAGCTTATGTAAATACACAAAATTAGTATTTCTGGTAAACATTTATTCTAAGTACACAGAAAGAATTCTCAACTCTTACTGGTTTTTGCCACAATTCTAGTTATAGATTTCTCTCTGCTTATGAAGTTTTCTCTGTAATAACATCATGAGGGTTGTAAAGCCAAGACATTTTGAAATAAAATTCTTATCGATTTAATTTATTGAGTATAAATTATTTAGATTTTGAAACCCTTAAGAGTAACAAACAGCTTTTCTTCAATAATCAAATTTTCGTTGAGTGCTTATGATTAGTTGAACAAAGTGTCTCTGTGGTGCACACATACTAATGAGTCAGTTTCAACTTTACATGCCCAGTGGTGAGTATAGTGCTTTGCACATAGCAGTAACTCAATAAAAATTTAACTGAATTTTTACAAACCATGTTATGGGTTTCTAATGAAAGCAGTAAAAAACTTACAAATATCTCTTAAGCTTATCAGAGAGACAACATTAAGGAAACTTTAGTTCTAGTCCTGCCTGTGACACTCCCTAGCTGAATATCTTTGTGTAAATTATTTAAAATGCTGGATTTCATTTATAATAAAACAAGACAGATGGACTAATCTTTAGAGTTTCCATCAACCTTTTAAATACAAATACTTAATCAGTTATAAAAACTAAAATTGTGAGCTTTAAAAATGTACAGTTACTGTAAATACAGAAATCTACATTCAGCTTAAGAATCCCTATCTGTCAAAACACAATTATAGCTTTCCTAAAAGTTCACAGAATAAATCTTAGCAAATACTCACTTCCTTCATCTCTTCCAATCTCCCCTTCTGTTCTTTATAGCCCATTTACTTACAAAGGAATTTCGGGTTGCTTAAAATCAAATACACTGTTAACAATAAAACTACATCTCTAAAATAGAAGAGAATGTGAGAGAGGAAGAGACGGGATTTGAGCAAAGAGTGAGACACAGAGAACAAAAAAAGAGACTTACAGACCATGATGTTAGGGTGGGGGCAGTAATTACCTGTGCAACTGGGCATTTAACAGTTTATCTGTAGCAAGGCAATATTCTTTAACAGAAGGAATCATAACAAGTCACACTAGAAATTTTTCTTAGCATTGAATTCCTCAACGGAATTTAAATGGATCTTTATTAAACATAAAAATTCAAAATCAGACATTCTACATACAGCCGCTTCTGTTGCTGATTCTTTTCATAAAATTCTGGGACATAAACACTTAACTTTTAGTAGAATTTAAAGATTATGGGAGCCGGGATTTTTGTGTTTTATTCACTAATGTATCCCTCTACGCTTACAACAGTGTCTGGCACACAGAAAGTGCTTATACTTATTAAACAAATGAACTTAATGTAACTGTAAGTCAATAACAATATCTCTGCAAGGAGACAAATTTATCATCAGAAAATGTAAGTTTTTGGTAATTTAATCTGATATAAAAGTAAAGCTTAAAAAATCCTAGGAAATCTAGGAATGAATGATTAGTGTGCTCCACGCCCATCATTCCTAATCTGACCTCTTAAAAATAAAGATTTTAGACCCAATCCCAGACCCACTAACAAAATCTCACTGCATATGTGTAATTTTTAAAATCTCTTATGCCATAAATCAGATGTCTGATAATCACAGCTGTGTGGCAAATAATTCAAAATTAAATATAATGGGTAAAAACAAAAAGTTAAAATATGGTCACGACTTACAGAAAAATCTACACGCGATAGATACCAAGGCTGCAGGAGCAAATTTATTATTTTTTCTGAGAAATTCAAGAGCTTGAATTATGTGTCTGCCAAATATAACTAATATTTGAAATATGCTAGTGTGACCAAGGAACCAAATTCTATATTTTATTTAATTTTTACTAAAGAGCCACATGTAGCTAGTGGCTACAATAGTTCTAGATCATCTAAGCTGTATGAATGATTGAAAAAAGCTTCAACATTTACAAATGAAGCAAAAATAATATTAGTATTTCACAGATAATTTTGAGGCTAAGATAAAGATTAAAAGATAAAATGTAAATAAAAGATTAGTAGGCAAAAACTTACATTAAAAAGAGATTTTAAAAGCATACCTATCAAGAAAATTTTACATATGAAGTGACAAACACTTCATTTTTGTTGACCAGGGAATGTAATCACTTTAGGTAGTTTCAGAGCCCTTTGAGGGTAACAACTTAAACAAAACAAAACAAAAAAAAAAAAAAGAGAAAGAAAACATTTACCCACACATAAAATGTCATTATGAATACACATAAATGCATCCTGATTTAACTTCATGTTCAATTCTCATAAGTTACAATGAAGAAAAATATACTCATTGAAATATTATTATTTTAAGATTTAATCTAAGTCCCTTTCCCATTTATGATTTTGTGAGGTAATCTGTAACTCCTCACTAGCCGTCTTTGACAATACAATGACCTTTAGCATAGGACACTACTGTGAAAAGGGACTTTGTGTATTTTTTCCTAATAGAAGAAAATTTAACACAAAGAACTAGTTATTTGAATTCAATTTTCCACCTAAGAGTCTAAAAAATGATATAAAATCTACTGTTCAATAAGTAAATACCAAAATAGTAAATCCATTGTAGGTAATGGTTATAACGGGTATTTACGGTTGCTGGCAAAGTATTTAAAATGTCAAGAGTTAACATTTCTACATACACTTAAGATTAACAAGCTGAATAAAACATGTTAAAAAACCTGGCTTTATGAACTCTTTATATAAAATAAAACAGAAACAATCTATAAAAATACTATATTGGGAACATTAAGATAATCAATCTGAAAGTAAAATCCTTAAAAAAATCCACTTACAATTAAAGTGTGCTATCAACTAAAAAGAGCTTTAAACATGCAATAAAGTCCATTACCATTCTAAATTTCAACAGTTCTTCCATTTAATTGGTGTACTATTATAATTATTCTTCAGATTTGGGAATACAGAAATTATGACTAATATATTTATTTGTATATCTCCTCTCATACAAAACTTGTGGGATAAACAAAGTATTTTCCTCTATGGAAAACTGTTAGAACAACAGTCCAGAGCCTTTAAAGTCCTACTAGTTGTTGAAGAAATATAAAATGTTTAATTAAAATACATATACGCTCAAAGAAAATAGAAGAATGCTATCATTCTGAAGTTTTAGCTCCCAGCTGGGCTATAGAGAAAACGTGTACAAGTTCAGAAAAAGGCAGGCTGGAAATTTTGATGCTAGACCTCATCTTGGGAATTCTAACTATTCCTTCATTTATTTTTATTTTTAATCTTTCTGCAAAATTAATGTACATCCATTGTACAAAATGTTTCTTGTAAAAAATAATTTTTACACATTCTCTTAAATTTCATTTTAACAGTTTAACTCTACATGTTCAATTTTATCTTATTTTTTTCATGTAAAACTAATTTGAAATTCTACAGAATTACAAAATTTTATAATTTTTAATTGAACACATACTTACTGAGTGCCTTTTATGTGTGTATACATATAGTACTTAACGGTTACATAATACTCAATTCTATTAATGGGCCATCATTCCCTTAACCATTCCCATCATGATGGATATTTAGATCATCCACGTAAATTACTCGTGTAGTTCCAGAAGCACTTGATTCTCTCTGCTTCAAAATTCTGATAATATGCTCATATTATCACATTTTAGATAAATCTGTTAATATCATTTGTCAGGTTCTATACTTCCCAGATCTAAGTTAAGCCTAAATTATATCAGTATTTTCTCTTAACAACAAATTATCACCACCTAGTGGCCAATAAAGGAAGGTATTATGGGGACCTGGGTTCTAGTCCCAACTCTATATTAGCCAGGAATCACTTTGAATTTTAGTTTCTTCACCTCTGAAATGAAAATAATTATATCCTATTTTACCTACTGCAAGGCCCAAGAGATCTAATGTATATAAAAACAACTTCAGAACTTAAAACATTACCTAAATATAAAACACTGACATACAATGGCAATTTTAAAACTAACCAGTGCAATATAGATGCCAATAAATTTAAGGTTATCTCTACCATATGTACTTTCTAAGGACAACAGTACACAAGGGAAAAATGATATACCTTTCTCCAGTTTCCTGTCTTATACAGAAACAAACTAGAAGGAAATGAAGAGTTCAAGACAGGCTTTAATAGTGATGGAGAATGTACTGACAATAAAATGCTTATATTCTGCACACTGGACACTTTTAATATGTTAATAAAGCCAGAAGAAGCCAGGATAATCTATTATTATTTTCTCAGAATACAGAATTTGAATCCTGGTTCTGTCAATGACTATATTGCCAACTTTCGAAAAGTAATTTAAAAGTCAATATTTTATTGCCTGTTTTCCCTATGTTTGATCTTAATGTCTGGTAGAATCATATGAAGCATAAATACACAAAAATAAATTTTTAAAAAATCAACATTTTTCTTATATTCCTAATGTACAGAGTGAGGATCCATGAATGTCTCCAAGGAACCCCCTTTAATTGAACATCCCCTGTAATGAACCTTTTGCTGAGTTCTTCCTATCTTAACAAAGTTTATTATTTTTTTCTATTAAGAAAGCAGTGCATATCCAATGCAGAAAACTTAGAAAACAAAAACTTTTTATAGCTAAACCCCACAGATGATTAAAATTTTAAATGCAGTTTTACTCATTAAAATAGTGTGTCGGTTTAGCATTTCATCATTCTACTAGATCTATTGAATTTGCTTTCTTGCTGTTTTTCTGACCTTCACACTGACTAGTCAGCCCTCCAGAGTTGTCAGCATAATCTTTCTAAAATGCCCATTTGATCACATCATTCACTCCATGTATATAATTTAATGATACCAGGATTTGGGATGTACACCAAACCGTTTCCTGGAAGGATTTAACGTGTCCTTTGCTATCTTTCCTGAACATGTCTGTCTCTTTGTTTACCAGTCACATTCTCAATTATTCTTTAAGACTCAGTTGCCACTTCAACAAAGCAGTTCCCAACTCCCAGAAAGATTTACTTTTCTCCTTGCTGCTTACACTATACCTTCTACATTGTTCTTCAATAATACCTGTATGGTATTAGAATACTTTCAGTTCCATATCTGTCTTACTAGACTGTAAATTTCTGTTTCTTTTATACTCCAGCACTTAAAATGTTACTGACAATTTGAAAATAAAATGTGAGAAGTATCATTTTTGACCTGTCCAAGCTAGACACAATACCTAGAAAAGGTGGAAGATCATATACTGTAAAAAAAAAAAAAAAAAAAAAAAAAAAAATTTGTTTCTAAAACTGAGTTCAACATAACAAAATACCACTAATCAAATAAAACCACAAAGAAAGAATGGGCTGCTATTGACATCAGATACGGAGAGTAGTTTTGTTTATAAAGTTACACAATACAACTACACTCTCAGAGATTGGGTCCCATTAGGACATACTGTCTTATATTAAATCAGAAATCTGAACAGATTATTAAACAAAATGAATAAGGGTAACAACTTTTGAACCTATTACCTTCATATTTCTTTTCCAATCTTACATTTTGCTAGTTCTTCCCATTATAATTATTTTTTAAAAGAAACCTAGCCTGGGCCAGGCATGGTGGCTCACAGGTGTAATACCAACACTCTGGGAGACTGAAGCAGAAGATCACTTGAGATCAGGAGTTTGAAACTAGCCTGCGCAACATGGAGAGACCCCATCTCTACATAAAACAAACAAATAAAAAAAACAGCCAGATATGGTGGCATGTGCCTATCGTCCTAGCAATTTGAGAAGCTGATGCAGGAGGATTGCTGAGTCCAGGAGTTTAGGTTGCAGTGAGCTATGACCACACCATTGCACTTCAGCCTGGGCAACAGAGCAAGACCCTGTTTCAAAAAAAAAAATTACCTAACTTTATTCCTATGGGTTGTGTGTGCTTAATAAAAATTGTTTGGAATCTCAAATGCATTTTTTCTTTTATTTCCCACGGAATCCCTCCTTCATTAAAATGTTATGAATGGCACTTAAATCTGATTTAACAACTTCAATGTATCCTAATAGACACTGTACAAAAGTATAAATGCTAGTAGAAAAACACCAAACAGTAACTCTTGTTTAAATAATCTAGGAGCAATGAAAAAGAAAGAGGTAAACACAGCTCATATACCACTGAGGAAAAAGCAAGCAGCTGGTAGGGAAGAAACAACTGAGCTATCTGTAAGCCTCCAAGTAGTACCACTCTTCCAGTGTGGCCTTTTGCTATCTAGGTGCCCATAGGATGGGTGGTATGAAGTATATAATAATGGCAAGAAAACTTTTTCAACATCACATGTCAGACACATTTGTAAGTATTTCACACGAACTGACTAGTTCAACTTTCACAACTCTAAAAGGTAGGTATTATTACTACCATCCAAGACACAGAGAATAACGAGACTGGACACCTACAAACTGGGGAATATAGGACTAGAACTCGGCACTCTGAGTCTAGAGCCCAAGTTCTTAACTACGTTATATGTTGTCAGCTTAAGGGCATTTGTAATTATGATGTTTCTAACTCAGGGAATACATACATGAGAAGTTCAGCTGGATCACTAAGATAAACAACAACCGCAACAAAAAACTGCAACAAAAGACTTGAATACTATTTGCTCTATGAATCAATAACTCATGTATATGAAGAATCCCGCATATGAAAAGTAGGGTAACAGGACTAATGTTTTGTCACAGTATAAGAGTTAAAGAAACATGTGTGTTTTGTGGCATGTGTATAATTCCATAAAACTTAGTGAAGATTTATTTTCACTGGCTGGTTAAAGAACTATACAGTTAACAAAAACAAACATGACTGCATTTGCACTTCTGTGGTCTCTTTCTTTATCTCAATGTAGAAAAAAGACGCTTTATAGACATTAATTAGCTTATCTCACAAAAAATGTTTTTACCCCCACTTTAATCTGGTATATATTACAATATGAAATTAATAAATCTTAGATTTTATACTTTCATAATAGTCAACATATCTTCCAAAAAGAAATTTTATTTTCATAAATTCAAAAAAGGCTTAACAAAATACTGACCATATAACTGCTGCTTTAGAATTATAAGTAAGACTGTATTTTAACAAGGTTCTCTTGGTACTTCAGAAAATAGTCTTTCATTATATGCTAGAAACAAAAATAAACTCCAGATGAGTCAAATAATTCAGTGTAAAAAAAAAAAAAAGCAACACTAGAAAAACCAGTAGAAAATTTATTTTATATTCACTCACATTCTAATGAGAAAACTTACTGAATCTCAGAAATTATTTCAAAGAAATTATAAAAAGTCTTTTTTTAAAGTCTTTTATGTCAAACTATAATGGAATTGAAAACAACAAATTAAGCACAAATTAAAATTAGTTACCACTTCCTGTGTACTTGAGAAAAATTTTTTCTTTTTTTTTTTTTTTGAGACGGAGTCTTCCTCTGTCCCCCAGGCTGGAGTGCAGAGGCACAATCTCGGCTCACTGCAACCTCTGCCTCCTGGGTTCACGCAATTCTTTTGCCTCCTGCCTGGGACTATAGGCGCTCGCCACTATACCCAGCTAATTTTTTGTATTCTTTGGTAGAGACAAGGTTTTACTGTGTTAGCCAGGATGGTCTCGATCTACTGACCTCATAATCTGCCCGCCTCAGCCTCCTAAAGTGCTGGGATTACAGGCATGAGCCACCGCGCCCAGCCTGAGAAAAATTTTTTCAAGACCATATTATTCAATGTAATAAGGTTCTCATTCTGCTAAAGGCAGTGGAAGTATCAACTGGTACAATTTTTTGTGAAAGGAATTTGATAATACGTATTAAGAATCTTAAAAATGTTCAGCTAAATATAAGAATCGTTGGCTTTAAAGCGAAATAAAATTTACAAAATTCATATTGGCTCCCAGACCTTAAGAAAATCCAGAGATTCAAGGTTAGTGGACTGCCTCCTTGTGCCAGGAGGCAACTCCAGGGAGACAGAAGCTCTTGTCTTCAGGACCCGTCCAGACCTTGCCATATACATCGCGTCATCTGGCTGTTCCTCTCTTCTTTATAATATCTTCCATAATCAAGTGATAAACTTTATACTCAAGAGGAAATAATCCAGGCAAGGAAGAGCAAGCAGATCAAGATGTGTTGCTCTTTTGGCTGCCGAGTTGTGGTTTTTGACAGATCATGGCATCAGGAACACTACCCCCAAAAGAGATCTTGTGAGCACTGAAGGCCAAATGCTGTGAGAAGACTTTAGGGCTGTAGTGATGCATGAGGTGGTGTCAACAATCCAGCAAGGAAACTAGGTCTACGGATCAACTGCTTACCCCACGTGGTGGCAGTGAGAGTACCAACCCCTTGGGTGATATCAATGTTTCGCACCATCTAGAGAAGGTGGAATGCCAGTTGATGAACTGATCTCAAGCCATCCTGAAATGTGCTAATAAGTCGTGGGCATTTCAAGAGTTGGCTGGCCATGGTGTTCCTCTGTCAGACACTTTTTCTTACGATGGCTATAAAAATTTTGCTAAAATGATTGATGAAGCAGAAGTACTGGAGTTACCAATGGTAGTGAAGAATACACAGGGTCACAGAGGTAAAGCTGTTTTCTTGGCTCGAGATAAGCACCATTTATTTGGCTGATCTAAGCCATCTTAATCATCATGAAGCTCTGTACCCATTCCAGAAGCTAGAAGAGTTTCATGGACAGGATATATGTTCCATTGTCATGGGAGGCTGTATGGTTGGCATAGATGTTCAATAGATGGAAGGATGCAAAGCAACTGCTCACTAAGTGGTGTGGGGATAATGTGCTCAGAGTGAACAAAGGAAGCAGCTAGCTGTCCAGGTGTCTAATATCCTTGGGATGGATGTGTGTGGCATTGACCTCATGACGAAAGATGATGGCTCCTTCTCTGTCTGTGAGGCCAGTGAAATTTGCTATTTTCCTTCAGATGGACCTTGTATTTGAGACCAGCCTGGGCAACATGGTGAAACCCCATCTCCACGAAAATACAAAAAATTAGCCGGGCATGGTGGCAGGCGCCTGTAGTACCAGCTATTCGTGAGGCCAAGGCAGGAGAATGGCGTGAACCCGGGAGACGGAACTTGCAGTGAGTGGAGATCGCACCACTGCACTCCAGCCTGGGAGACAGAGTGAGACTCCATCTCAAAAAAAAATTAGCCGGGCGTAGTGGTATGCGCCTGTAGTCCCAGCTACTCGGGAGGCTGTGACAGGAGAATTGCTTGAACCCAGGAGGCGGAGGTTGCAGTGAGCAGAGATCTTGCCACTGCACTCCACCTTGGGCAGGCAACAGAGCAAGACTCCGTCTCCAAAAAAGAAAAAAAAAAAGATCAGTATTAACCAGTTTTAAGAGAGGTTTGATCATACTTACTTGTACAATTTTTCCCCATTTTAAAAAGAAGTGTTATAAAATTTTTTTCCATAGACTAAAATATTAAAATTGAGTGAAAGGTTGATTATTAATGAACAGAATAATACTTCTTGTCTGTACAGTATCTCATTTCACTTCATAAAAAAGATATGAAAGAGGAGTTTCTAACTTAGGATACCCCAATCATACCTAAAAGAATTTATCTTGCACAGGGTAATTGAGGGACTCACACGTGTATTAGTACCTCCGACTCATTAGCAGAAAGAAATACTAAATACTTTTTTTTCACTGAATGACCATACTTTGGAGTATGCATACTACTTGGTATCGAGAAATAAATGGGGAAGAGAACTGCTTAATTAAATCATCATTCATGTGTTCACGTACAGACCTTCTGTTGCCACATATATTATGATATATATACTTTGAACAGTTATATATCATGTGTAAGTAGACAAATGCATTTAAAAACACAAACAGAATAACCTCTGTATCTGATGAAAATTTCAAGTTTGTGTTGGTGGGGTATGGGAACCAGGAAAAATGTATGTATGTAGTTTTTTTTCAACTTCACCAACTATATCACAGGAAATGTTTGAAATTAGTTCACTTCTAATTTTACTTACCATCTTTTGTGCATTCATGTAATATTAAAACATAGCTTTAGCAACCTATTTCTGGGCTGTAAACTCACACATTAGAATGAAAAGGGGAGAAATGGTCAACTTAGATTTTATAAACATGGATATCTTCTTGAATTCCCTTAAAAATCAAGGTAAAGAATAAGAAAAAAATCATTCTGGAAGACCCAAAAGAAAGAACAATAGATATTTAAGTGAATATTAAATTTATTTTCATAATTGTTTAATAACTTTTATGTAATTTCATTTCCATTATGAGAAAAAATATATCAAATGTGTAGTCATGACAAAATCTTAATTACTGTAAAGTTTTTATATGTTAAAAATTGTAATTCTAAACTATAAAAACTATTTCTGATAGTTTTTATATCACCCATGAAAACTGGATTGTATATAACATACATAATATGTACATATACGCATATATTACAAGTATAAGCTATTCTACTTAAACTTTTTAATAATAGCTTTTTTTTTTCTTTTTTGGTGCCTATTATTGACTCGTCATTTCTGCTGGCTTTTCTACAATGAACTTTGAAATATTTCTGTATATACTGTCAATCAGAAAACTACCCTGGAGCATTAGAAAAATTCAACAAGAGACTTGATTTAATCAATCACACTGTCAGACTTTGAAAAGATATCAAAGGCACTGATTTTCAAAACACATCTTTTTCTCAAGAAGAAAACAATGGAAAACCAAATTCTCTTCATTCAGTGAGCTCCAAGTTTGGGGTTTAGGGGGCTTACAGACATTGCAAAATCAAGTCTTGTGTTATATTTTTCTCCCAGGTGACTTTTTTTGAAGTTTATGAGCGATCTGCCTGGTAAGACATGATTCCCTCTAAGAAAATACAGGTGCTCAAACAGGTAACCTCTCCTACCACTGTTTTTATGTGTGTGTTTAACTTCATTTAAGATTTGTTTCTGCTTTGAGAAGTGTCTGTTCATGTACTTTGCTCACTTTTTAATGGTTTTTTTTTTCTTGTAAATTTGTTTAAGTTCCTTGTAGATTCTGGATATTAGACCTTTGTTAGATGGATAGATTACAAAAATTTTCTCCCATTCTGTAGGTTGTCTGTTCACTCTGATGATAGTTTCTTTTGCTGTGCAGAAGCTCTTTAGTTTAGTTAGATACCATTTGTCAACTTCTGCTTTTGTTGTGATTCCTTTTGACAGTTTCGTCATAAAATTTTTGCGCTTGTCTATGTTGTGAATGGTACTGCCTAGATTTACTTCTAGCATTTTCATAATTTTGGGTTTTAGATTTCAATCTTTATTCCATCTTGAGTTAGTTTTTGTATAAGGTGTAAGGAAGCGGTCCAGTTTCTATTTTCTGCATATGGCTAGCCAGTTTACCCAGCCCCATTTATTAAACAGGGAATCCTTTCCCCACTGCTTGTTTTTATCAGGTTTGTTGAAGATCAGATGGTTGTAGATGTGCGGTCTTATTTCTGAGATCTCTATTCTGTTCCATTGGTCTATGTGTCTGTTTTTGTACCAGTACCATGCTGATTTGGTTACTGTGGCCTTGTAGTATAGTTTGAAGTTGGGTAGCATGATGCCTCCACCTTTGTCCTTTTTGCTTAGGACTATCTTGGCTATATGGGCTCTTTTTTGGTTCCAATTTTAAAGCAGTTTTTTTTCTAATTCTGTGAAGAATGTCAATGGTAGTTTAATGGGCACAGCATTGAATCTATAAATTACTTTGAGCTGTATGGCCATTTCACAATATTGATTCTTCCTATCCATGAGCGTAGAATGTTTTTTCCCATTTGTTTATGTCCTCTCTTATTTCCTTGAGCAGTGGTTTGTAGTTCTCCTTGAGGAGGTCCTTTGTATTCCTAATTTTATTCTCTTTGTAGCAATTGTGCATGAGAGTTCATTCATGATTTAGCTCTCTGCTTGCCTGTTGTTGGTGTATAGGAATGCTTGTGATTTTTGCACATTAATTTTGTATCCTGAGACTTTGCTAAAGTTGCTTATCCACTTAAGAAGCTTTGGGGCTGAAATGATGGAGTTTTCTAGATATTGGATCATGTCATTTTCAAATAGATACAGTTTGACTTCTTCTCTTCCTATTTGAATACACTTTCTTTTTCTTGCCTGATTGCCCCGGCCAGAACTTCCAATACTATGTTGAATAGAAGTGGTGAGAGACAGCATCCTTGTCTTGTGCTGGATTTCAAGGGGAATGCTTCCAGCTTTTGTCCATTCAGTATGATACTGGCTGTGGGTTTGTCATAAATGACTCTTGAGACATTTCTCAAAAGCAGACACTTATGCAACCAAAAAACATGAAAAAAAGCTGAACATCACTTATCACTAGAGAGATGCAAATCAAAATCACAATGAGATGGCATCTCATACCAGTCAGAGTGGCAATTAATAAAAATTCAAGAATTTTTGTATTTTGAATTTTTAAGATGTGAGGCTGTGGAGAAACGAACACTTTTACAGTGCTGGTGAAAATGTAAATTAGTTCAACCGTTGTGGAAGACAGTGTGGCAATTCCTCAAATACCTAGAATCAGAAATACCATTTGACCCAGGAATTTCATTACTGGGTATATACTCAAAGGAATATAAATCATTGTATTATAAAGGTACATGCACACATAAGTCCATTGCAGCACTATTCACAATAGTAGACATGGAATCAATCCAAATGCCCATCAATGATAGACTGGGTTAAGAAAATGTGGTACATATACTCCATAGAATACTATGCAGACATAAAAAGGAACAAGATCATGTCCTTTGCAGGGACAAAGATGGAGCTGGAAGCCATTATCCTCAGCAAACACACACAGGAACAGAAAACCAAACACTTACTGTTGGAAGCTGTACCATGAGAACACATGGACACAGAGAGGCAAACAACACACACTGGGGACTGTCAGGGAGGCGGTGAGAGGGAGAGCATCAGGATAAACAGCTAATGAATACAGGGCTTAATACCTAGGTGATGGGTTGACAGGTACAGCAAACCACCATGACACGTTTACCTATGTAACAAACCTGCACGTCCTGCACATGTATCCTGGAACTTAAAATAAAATTAAATTAAAATTTTTAAAAGATTTGATATTGTTGTACTAGGATTTTTAAAAATGTAATATACTGCAGAAAATCCACAGTATCTCTAGTACTCAAAGATGAACTAGATAAAGTAATAGATCTAGGAAAGGAAGAGAGAAGATGGGGCAAGAGACAAATGGACAGCAGTTACCATTCACTGTGATAAACTCTTCAATACACACTCATTAAGAGTACTACTCAGAGTATTTTCTCCTTTTATCTTTTTTTTTTTTTGCTTATGAAGACTAATTTTATTTTTTTAAGCAATTTCTTATCCTAATCTTTTATTTTCCTATTGCCACCATACCACTTCAGACTTTCATTATATTATACTCGTTTCTCCATGTCAGACTTCTCATCCTTTTACTTACCCCTTCTACCAAATTAGTTTTTCAAAGTATAATTCTAATTAACTATGACTTGAAGACATTATTTAATGATCCTTTACCAATTATTACATGTTATTATACCTACAACATAAAGGATAAAAACTGAACAGAGTATTTACTGACAGACTAGAATAAACCAAATATTTTATTCATCTCTCAGTAAATAGATATTATATTATTATTTCCACTTTACTCATTAGGTAGCAAAAATTAAGTGTAGGTAATAAGTGGTAAGCCAACTAGGAAGTGGTGGACTGTAGATTTGAACTCACTTTTGTCACCATTATTTCATCATGTTCTAGTCTCTTACTGTGGCTATCTGGGTCAACAGATACTTTCTAGTTAGACGCAAACTTTGTTACAGCCAACTAATGTCCAGGCAGACAAAAACAAAAAGCATTACTTTGTCTACTTCTATTTTAATGTACATTCCCTATACCTAGACTTCTACACTATAATAGTTAAAATTTTAATAATCTGTGCATCTTAAATGCCACTGCCATCTTTCTATTAAATCTTTCTCTTATAGCCCCAAATGCATATGACTACTTCTTCCTCTGAATTCCTATGGTACTAATCGACAATTTACTGATTGGGCAATGCTATTCATTATAGATTTCCTGAGTATTTGCTCTGTGCCAGGCATTGTGATAGGTCCTGGGAAATAAAAAGAAACATACACTATCATTTGCTTTGAAAAGCTATTAGTTATACCACATTAGAGCACTCATCACAGCCTGGCTGGCATTATAGTTACCACTTAATCTTATTGGCCATTTCAGGTTGTAAGAAATATGTAAGGCAGATAGATCCTGTTTTATTTATCTGCATGTCCCTGTGAACATCTATAATACTGTCTGGCACATAGTGGGGACTTAAAAAATACTTCATAATCCCCTAGACTAAGTTGGGCATCTCTTCCCTATGCTCTTCCTAGTCCTCCCATAGTGCTCCATGTTTCTCTTTATTAGAGTTATACATCAACGTTAAGCATAGAAACATAGAAATACAGAGTTAAACATAATGAGGAAACTAAGGACCAGAAAAGTGATATTACTGGTGCTAGAGGCCTTGCTGCTTTCAACAAAGTGGAAACTAACACCAACACGGAATAGAATAGATTTTATCCATTATATCATGTTGCCTCTCCTGACTCAACAGATAGTTCAGTACTTCAATAAACACAAAGAAAGTTTATTAGTTTACTCAAATTCCATCTATAAAGAATTTCAATGTGCATTTTAAAGTTATTTAGAACATAATGGAGATACTTAATTTGCTTTTTAATTTCATCATTGAATATAACCCATTATAAGTTAAATAGTTACAGATGGAAATAAAATCCTTTCACCAAAATATGTCGTGTACTATTCATATTCTACACACCCCATCTCACTTTTGTGTGTGTTAGAAAAACAGAGATTTTAATAATTTATGCATATGCTAAGTACAGAAACAGAAAAAGGCATTAAGCAGAATAAAGAGCTTATATAAAGCTACTTATATTCCCTTAGGAACAGGGCTTGCTAAAGACAAGTCTAACAAAAATTTATAAATACTTTATTCTTGTGAGATTAACTCTGAAGATTATAATTTTCATAAATTTAACAGTATATTCTGACTGCATATGTTAATAATGGCAATAGTTGTTTAAATATATTCACAAGACTTAAGGTAACTGAAGTAAAATGTTTTAAAAATTGAAATGAATAATCTCTTAACTGAAAATTAAACTAGAAGAAAAATTTTAACTGCCACAAGATTCTCAAAATCTGTTATTATTCAAAAAGAAAATCAATTAAAGTTTCATGTGCTGTTGTTTATAATTCTTATATCTTTGAAATCCTCAATATGTAAAGTTTATCTGAAACTATGAATGCATTAAATGATATGTAAGTGCTTCTAAATAATGTTCCAAGTAAGATTTGATGTATAGAATTAGACAAAAGTTAACAGCTATAAATTACCAACATTTAAATGTCTTACCTACTAATATCCTGTTCTTCTTGATGCCACTTTTTACTTCTTCATCAATCAAATCAGTAAGCACTTGACACATGACATCAATTGATTCAAGGTGTTCTGGGCAGTCATTGCTTATTTTAAATCTGTCAAACCATACATTGGAGAGTCCTCCTTTCATAGGAGTATATGATCTGTTTAACAACCGCCCCCAAAAAAAGAAAAGGAAAAGGGAATATGAAAATTGATGCTTTAATTCTCAAAATATTAGTGTTTTGAATAAATGATTTCAATTTCCTCTAAGTTTTATAAGTTAAATGCATATTAAAACTACTCCCATGTACATTGTATTAATTATCCTATACTTACATTTAATCCATTAAAATTTACTAATGCCAGTTCATATCATCTTTACCTACTCCCTCCATCTTTTAAGAGGTAGAACAGTTACAGTACCAGTGAATCTTAATCCATTCATTGTATATTCACGCTCTGGGATACTATGTTGGTTAAAAAAAAATACACACACATATGTGCACAGGCACACACACCATCAAGATATTCCAAACTGTAACGGAGTAAAGGGGGTCCTGTATTCAAGTACTATGTTGGTAGATGTAAATGAAAGGGGAACAAGAAAAAATCTTAGAGATTTCTGTGGGCAAACACAGAGAGGCACGGGGGATATATAAGATAAACACAGAGAACAAATGTTTTCCAAATATGAAAAACAGAAGAGTTGCACAGAAGATAATGCTTATCCCTTGGCATGCCCTGCTTTCTCCTCATGTAATGATGAAAAAACAGAGTGCCAAAGAAAACACCTCCAGTGACAAAAGTGCCTATAGTAAGTTGAAAGAACTCTAAACCAATGACAATATTTCCCTTTGATGAACCCGACACATGATTCTTCCCAAACCAATACCTCCGCTACTTTGCCATCTCAAATTTGGCTATATACTGTCACCCACCAAAGTTAGTAAAGTAAAAGCATGAAATGTGCAGCTAAATTGAAAAACAAAAATAGAGGGTTAAAGGACAACAGGTGAGACCTGAACGTGCTTTTGTACTTCTTCTCTAGTGAAAAACCCAAGCAGAACCTCAGCATATCCAAGGAGCTAGAAATGTTCAATTGTCATTGGCCTTGGGATGCATACAATCTTTAGGACTAGTGGGTGGTGCTGGAAGGGAACAGAATTACACCGTTTTTCAATATTGATCATATCACCCCAAAATAGACATCCACTTAAGGAGCTTGGGCATCAAGAAGGTTATATTTGGAATGTTTCTCAGAGAAACTGAAAAAAAACCTGGAAACAAGAAAGTTGCGCTGACTAAAATTTAACAAAAATTCATATACAGGGGATCTTTTATTTACTCAAAAAGAATCATACAAACATTACTTCATAACACGTTTTCTAAAATTTAAATGGATACGATGAATACCTCTGAAAGTCAGTACATAAAAACTTAAATGTTTCCCTAAGTTTATGCAGACACATAAAATTTTTAAAATATGAAATTATATATACATTGTTTAGATGTTTTTAATGTAAATCTCATTCATTTTTTACTCATCTCTCCATTCCTCCTCTTCTCTCCAACTCCCTTACACATCTTGTCCTTTACATTCAGGAAACTGTAAATGATCTGAGATATATCCTTCAATGTTATTCTTATACATAAAAACATGATATTTACAGGCTATTTCTTGGAGCACTATTAGCTTTTCAAAAATAGTCTATCTGATTCTATTATGTGCATCATTCTTTTTTCCTTCAACAATAGCTCATGGAAATCCTTTCATCAGATATAGTTCTAACTTACCCTTTTAATGGCTATATTCTATCCTATGATAAGGATATTCTACAATTTAATCAGCCATTCCTCTAATAATGGGAATTAATTTGGTACCCAGTTTTCAGTCACTAAGAACAATGCTTCATTAAACATATGCATACATGTTTTTATCTACTAGAACTTTTATTCCTATGGAAAACAGTGAAGAAACAGGTTGGATTAAAAGGTACAATTTTTGTCTTAATAGATGTCTCAAAGTTGCTTCCATAAAAGTTGTAAAAATTCAAGTTCCTACAGGAAAGGTACAAAAATGTCCTTTTGCCCACAGCACTAATAGCAGTAGGTGCTAACATACATTAAAATGTTACCATTAAAGAGTATTAATTGAAGTTTTAAAACCAACTTTATTGAGGTATAATTTACATATATAAACTATATTGAACTACACACATTTTAGGTGTACAGTTCAATTACCTTTTACAAGGCAACCACCATCTCCACAGTGATATATAGAACATTCTTTTTCCTTGGAAAATTCCATCATGCCCCTTCACAAGCAACTCCCGTAAACTTCCCAGGCAACTACTGAGTGAGTCTAACAATATTGATTTCTTTTGCCTGTTCTATAACTCCACATAAGTGGAATTGCTGACTGATAACATTTGCTATATTTTTTCCTATTGTGGTTTCAATTTTTTTCTTGTTTAAAAGAGTACCTTGTCTATTATTGACAAATATTTGTTACATTTATTTCAGGTATTTTCTTCCAAGTCTATTTTGAATATTGATATTACGTTATTATGTATTTAAGGTTTTTTTTTTTTTTAAACTGGATAAAATACTCCACATTTGATATAATGTCTTTTTTTTTAAAAAATTAAATTTCTGGGTCTCCAGATTTGCTTAAGAAGCTCCTGCCAATCCATACGTTTTTTTTGAGACGGCTTCTCGCCGTTACACAGGTTGGAATGCAGTGGCGTGATCTCGGCTCACTGCAAGCTCTGCCTCCCAGGTTCGCGCCATTCTCCTGACTCAGCCTCTTGAGTAGCTGATACTAAGTAGACGCCCGCCACCACGCCCGGCTAAGTTTTTGTATTTTTAGTAGAGACGGGGTTTCACCGTGTTAGCCAGGATGGTCTTGATATCCTGACCTTGTGATCCGCCCGCCTCGGCCTCCCAAACTGCTGGGATTACAGGTGTGAGCCACCGTGCCTGGCCCCATACTTTTTTTATTTGTAAAAGCCCAGATTTTCTTTTAAGATTTTTGTTTTCATTTTTATATCTAAGCCTTGAATTTTGGGGGAATTTCATACATGGAGTAACCTAAAGATTCAAATTCATTTTATTCCATGGGATAGCCAACTGTGCTTGTGCTATTAAAAGAGAGAGAAAGGGAGGGAAGGGGAAGACACCCTTCTCAGCAAACAGTGAAATTTTATCTTTGCCACATATTTTATAGTTCTGCATTATCTAGTCTCTCTAAACCTGATTTCTGTGAGAGAATTAAGCCCTAAGACATATGTTATATATAATGAACTGACTTCCCTCCAACACATCTAGAATGGTGCTAGTTTTATATCATACATGCGGTGGGCGGGGGAACAGTCACTCAAATAATTTTCTATGTCTTGTGATTCAGCTGAAGAGCTTTAGTTGAGAAAGGCTCTATTTTGTTCCACTAATCTATTTATCTATTAAGTTAGTATCACATTAATCACATTATGGTGGTTTTAGAGCATATTCTTAAGTTGTATAAGGTAAGTTCCCCTCTCCTTACCATCATTACTACTAGTCTGTGTTTTCATACTTGTCCTAGCTATTCTCAGGCATCTATTGTTCTTGATTATCCAATAAATTTATCAAAAAATTTAGTAAACTTTAAACTACTTTCAAATAATTATCCTTAAAAAATATTTTTGGAATTCTAATTAATATTGCATTATTGTCTGAGAATTACATTTTATGACATAAACCTGTGAGGAGGGCAGATTTTTGCAGACTGAGCTTTTCCTTCATTGCTCTTTATCCAGGCTCTCCTACTATAAAATCTTGCATCAACTCTATAGTAGGACTCCTACAGAGCACAAATTATCCCACAACCCCATATGCCGTCTGACCTCAGAAGCTGTGTGGCTCTAGAAAGGTAGATAAATTGGAATTAGAAGGGGAGAGAAGGCAGAAAGCATTCAAACCTTCCTCATCCCAGAATCCCTGAAAATGAGAGTAGATGTTTTCCAAATAGTCATTGTCAGACAAAATGAAACCCCAAATTGTAGTCAAACTGTCACTAAAATCACGGTGAAGTTCTAAATCAAAATATCAAAAATACAACACTCACTTTAAAATTCAAATGAGCCTGTTACCCTTTTGGATTGTTTCTACTTCCCTTTTCATTTGACGCTGCTATTTCTGTGCTTATTTGTCTGTCTAAATACTTAAATAAGGATGATATCATAGGCTAAAATGTGAATCATTCTGGGAACTCAGCCATTAATGGAAAAAAGTGACATTCACTTAACTTTTCTTTTTTTGACAATACCTTAATTACAGATAGATGCTCAGTAGAGGTAGAATCCCAATGTAAGTATTTTACTAATGTGGTAGCTAAGAAAATTAAAATTCTCTTCAAACGGAGTAATTGAGAAAAGTTAACAGACAAAAATAATTTAGAACTTTCTTGCTAAGAAAGCATAACCAAGAATGTATAAATCTCCTAAAATGTTAGAATAACATTTAAATAAAATATAAAAGTTTGTTTTTTAAACAGCTAAAAACTGTCACATATGTTATACTCATTCACCTTCTTCCTCAAATAAATCACTTTATTAGCTGGTATAAAACTCCTCAGACATTACCACAATAAATAAATATGTTTGGCAAAGAACATCTGTGTGGTTCCTAAGTTAATCAATCAATCAACCCATTACACATTGGTAAAATACTAAGCTAGAATAAAATGTCCAAGGTTTAAAAAAAAGAGTTGACATTCAGCTTCATACCAAGTTGTTTTTGATCTGTATTGCCTTAAAGTCATAAAATCCAAAGGTCATTCATAACCTTTAAATTAACAAACTGGCACCAGTCTTCTTCTTTATCCTCATTTCATACCACTTCTCCCACCATTCACTAGGTTCCAGTCACATCTGTCACTTCCTTTTCTTCACATAGGACAAGCTCATTATTAGTTGAGTGACTTTGCATCTGATATCCCCACTACTTAGAGGGCTCTTTGCAACATTTCTGCATGGTGGGCTCCGACTGTTCATTTAGGTCTCAGCTCAAGTGTCACCTTCTCAGGGGAGCTTCTTTGACTCTCCAACTGAAAATATACCTCCCTTTTACCCCACAACACACACATATACTCGCTATCCCATTATTCTATTTAACAGTCTTAATACCATTTATCACTATTTGAAATTATTACATTTAATTTCCCTTTATTTTCTGTCTCTACATAAGCTCACTGAGAGCAGGGACTTTATCTTTTCCACAGACATAGCCCAGGTGCTAAGAACAAAGCCTGACATAGAAGAGATGCTAAATATCTGCTGAACAAATTTCAGTAATCATTTGTGTCACTTGGGAATAATTTGTGTCAGCTAGAAATAACCATGTCTAAAATTATTTTATTTTTGCTTCAAACATATTTTGACTTTAACTCTTGTAAAATCTACACTGTGATTTGTAGAAAACAGTCCATTTTTGTTCCTTTTTTAAAAAACCATATCTAGGAAAACTTTTTCATACTAGTGCATATTTAAACATACCTAATACTTACCAAAGAAGTACATTATTTCTTCAAAGTAGCTGTTTTTAGTAGGGTTCCTTACTAGCATACTTGTAGTACAGATTTACCGTTATCAGGAGAGGGCTCTCCTACTATCATGCTTCAGATAGGAATCCTAAGTGATGGAGTAAAGAGGAATTCAATTGTTTACGATGCCTAAATAAAAAGTGCCTAGTTTATTTTAGAATAGATATTTACTGAAAAATACAAACATGGCCTTTATGTGGAAAAACAGTGAATCCAAAAGTATAGGCACTATGCAAATCTTATTACTTTTATAATTTTTTAAAACACCAAAAGAAACTATATTATCATATAAATCATAAGTGGCTTGTTAAAAAGTATTTTTAAATGGAAATTCTGATAATAAACACAAACTAAGAAAATCTCTAATTGTAAATATAGCTAAAGCATGTCACAGAAATAAAAATCTTTATTGGGCACTTGAATTAAAGAGTCCAAATTACCACAGTGGAAAAAAAAAAAAAAAAAAAAAAAGCAGTATTTTCCATCTAAATCAACACAGCAAACTAATTGCTGAGTTTTACTGAATATGCCCCCACCTTAGCTGATTTAAAACATCTATTAAATATAGTTGAGGAAAATGGATACCTTATAATCAAAATGGTAATTCACAATTTAATCAAAACATGCTTATATGCTGTAATAGACCACAAGTGAGTAAATACAATAAACTATTGTTCTCCTCTTAAGCTCTTTACAATATGGTTGACTGTTGAAAACAAAAATTATAACCTTGTTTGGTACAGTTTTCAATGTATGCAGACAAAATACATATGAAAACTATAACATACACAAGATGAGGATAAAGGGACCTATATAGTTACAAGGAAAAAAAAAAAAACCAACAAAGAACTCTAAGTAGGTAAAAAATCTGTGCTATGTACATCATAATCCCTATGGCAATCAGAAAAAAATAAAGCAAAATGGTGTATTAAAAAATGAATAATTCAGTAGAAAGTATAAAAAGGAAACAGAGGAATGAAAAGCAGTAGACCTAAATTCAAGATGTAAATTGCTTAAACAAATCACTTGGAAGACAAATTATCAGCTTGGTTACAAATGAAAACAAAGCCCAACTACGTGTTGTCTATAAGAAATCCACTTTAAATATAATGATATAGGTAGGTTAAAAGCAAAAGAATGGAAAAAGACATACTGTACAGCTCTAATCAAAAGGTAAAAGGATGAAAAGTGTCATGTAAACAGTAAGCATAGGGAAGTTGAGATATATTTTTATTAAACACAGCACAACAGAGTATAACCACAAATTAAAAAGGAACATTTTATAGATAAAAGTAGCCATAAAAAGACAATAATACTACATGAATATGCACCTAATAATATAGCCCAAAAATACATAAAGAGAAAACTGACAGAACTAAAGGGAGAAACAGACCAATCTACAATCATAGAGATTTTAATACCCATCCCTTGGTAACTAACAGAACAACTTAGAAAAGTAATCACTAAGCACATACAGAATTAGCGTGATGCTTTCAAACACCGTGAACCATTAACATTTATAGAACACGACACACAGAAATGTACAGTAACAGTCACCAAGATAGACCATATGCAAAGCCATAAAAAGGTCCCAATGAGTATCAAAAAGAAGAAAATCATACAGGCTATTTTCTCTAACAATAATGAAATGAAACTAGATATCAGCAGTAATAAGAATATCTGGAAGAGCTCCAAATATCTGGAAGGAACATATTTCTAAATAACTCCTGGGTTAATGAGGACCCAGAGCTTAAGGGTTATTTGGGTCCCATGGGTTATATAGGTCCCAGAACTATATTTTCCGTAACTGGCCAGAGTAATACCTTCCATCCCACATACCCTTCTTACAGTGTAACTCTGTCTGACACTTCATCAAGAAACAGAAGTCTATGTTTTCTCCGCTTGATTCTACAGAGTCTTTTAACTAATGAAGGAAGAGAACTATGTTACTGCTAACACTAGGTCTATAGGTCTGGTTCTCTTTAGACACTTGCTCTTGGAATCCAGCCTCCATGCTGCCAGGAAGCCCAAGATACTACATGGTGAGGTCTCACAAAAGTGTTACAGTAATAAGACCAAAGGAAGGTCCCAGTTAATATCCAGCATTATGCCATATATGTGAGTGAGCCTTCAGATGATTCCAGTTCCTAGCAATCACATGACGAGTCATCACCAGTCTTCAAGTTTCGCCATAGGAGAGGCCCCAGATCAAGTCATAACCACTGCCCCCCTTCTGAATTCTTAGCCCACTAAATTTGTGAACGTAACAAAACTATTATTATTTGGGGTGGTCTGTTATACAAGTACAGCAATGGGACCATGAAGATTTGAAAACATTTCAATACAAATAAAAAGAGAGAGAAAAAATTAGTGGAACTTAGCTAAAGTAATATTAGTGAGAAATGTATAGATTTAATGTAAATAGAAGAAAATAAGAAATATAAGAATAGTTATAAATGAAATAGAAAGCAATTAAGAGAGAAAATAAGAAAGCCAAAGTTGGTTCTATAAAAGCTTAATAAAATTGGTAACCTCTTGGTAAGATGAACCATGAAAAAAAAGAGAAAATATACAAATTATTACCAGTAATGAAATAAAAGGTATCAACAACAAATCATAAAAGCATTAAAAGGAAATATCATGAACATCTTTGTGTCAATAAATTTGACAAATCAGAAAAAAGATACAAACTTCATAAGAAACACAAATTATCAAAACTGGCCTAAAAATAAATATAAAATCTGAATATCTTGGTTTCATGAAAGAAATTGAATTCATTACCCAAACCTTCATACAAGGAAATCTCAGGTTCAGGTAATTTCACTAGTGAATTTTATCAAATATTTAAGGAAGAAATAACATAAACTCAGACACAGAGAAGGGAATCCTTCCCAATGCTTTTAAGAGACTAGCATAACCCTGATGATAAAGTTTTTCTTTTTTTTTTTTTTTTTTTTTTTTTTTTGAGACGGAGTCTCACGCTGTTGCCCAGGCTGGAGTGCAGTGGCGCGATCTCGGCTCACTGCAAGCTCCGCCTCCCGGGTTCCCGCCATTCTCCTGCCTCAGCCTCCTGAGTAGCTGGGACTACAGGCGCCCGCCACCGCGCCCGGCTAATTTTTTGTATTTTTAGTAGAGACGGGGTTTCACTGTGGTCTCGATCTCCTGACCTTGTGATCCGCCCGCCTCGGCCTCCCAGAGTGCTGGGATTACAGGCTTGAGCCACCGCGCCCGGCCGATGATAAAGTTTTTCAAAGGCATTAAAGAAAATCACAGAACAATATTTCTCAAGAACACAGACATAAAATTCTTTACCAAAGTATTAGCAAAACGAATTTAGATACATATAAAAAGGATAATACATTACAAAAGGGTTTATCTCAGGAATGTAAGGTTGGTTTAAGACTTGGAAATCCATTAATGTAATTCATTGTGTTAACAAAATGAAAGATAAAAACCATGACTACTTCAAAGGACACAGAAAAGCATTTGATAAATTCACAAAGAAACCTCTCAGCTAATTAGGCAAAGAAATGTCCTTGATATTAAAAAAAAGGCATATATACAAAAAAAACCCTAGGACTAACATCATACTTAACGGTGAAATACTGAACACTTCCCCTCTAAGATTACACAGGAAGGAAGTACTCATTTCTATTTAACATGGTACTGGAAGTTCAAACAAGTTCAAAAAAGCAAGACAATGAAATAAAATGCATATACAAAATTCATAAGGAATATACTAAATAAGTACTAGAAATAAGTGAATTTAGAAAGATAGCAGGACACAGGACAAAATAAAAAAGTAAATTTATTTCTCTGTACTAGCAACAATTTAAAAATTAAATTTTTTAAAATTCCATTTACAATAACATGAGGAAACAAAATACTTGTAAACAAATTTAGCAAAAGACTGCTACACTAAAAACTCCAAATCACTTCTGAGAGAAATTAATAAAGACCTAAATAAATGGTGAGACATACCATGTGTATGTATTAGAAGGCATCTATTTTCTCTAAATCAAACTAGGTTCCATGCAATTTCAATCAAAATCCAAACAGGTGTTTTGTAAAACTGAAGAGCAGGTTCTAAAATTTACACGTAAATGCAAGTAACATAGAATGGGCAAAAGTTACACCACTTGGTTTCAAAATTTTCTATACAGCTGTGATAATTAAAACAATTTTATACTACTATAAGATTAGACCAACAGACCAATGGAATAGAGTCTAGATAAGAATTCAAATTATGCTCACAAAAAGACTTGTAACAAGAATATTTATGGTAGCATTATTCATTAGCTCTCCAAACGTGCAACAACAGTAAAATAAATAAACAAATTGTGGTATATTTATACAATACCTACTTAGAAGTTTTAAAATTGAACTATTGATACACATATCACACATATAGATGAACCCCAAAAATAACAAGTTGAATAAAAGAAGCCAGACACAAGATTACATTAAATCATTTCACTAAATGACTCAATTTAACTGAAATTCAAGAACAAGCCAAACTATATTATAATAGATATCCAAACAATAATACATGAGACGGGAATTGACTTGAAAGAAGCACGAGGAAACTTTCTGCAGTGATGAGAGTATTCTCCAACTTAATTGAGGTAAACAGGTGCATAAAGTTACCAAAATTCTCTGTACTATAATTTATCAAAATTAACTATGCACATACAATTTTTGTATTTTACTGTAATTTTAAAGAAACATGTTAGAACTTATGTCCACAAGATGTCATTAAGAATGTGAAAATGCAAACCACAAAGAGAAGGTATTTGTATTCATATATCCAACAAGAATAATAAACTGTAGCCAAAAAACTATAGAGCTCCAGCAAATCAATAGAAAAAGATGACCAAATAAAAAGAATGGGCAAATAATCTGAGTGGGTATTTCTTTTGAGGATATTTAAATGCTCAATAAGCATATGAAACAGTGTGGAACATCATTAGCATTAAAGAAATATTAATTAAAAGCACAATAAGATACCATTACACATCTACTGGTTTGGCTAAAATTAAAAAGACAATGGAAAGTGTTCAGGAGGATGTGAGATAAATGGGAATATTGAATACTGCTGGCGAGGCTGTCAACTGTTACAGCCTCTCTGGAAATAGGTTTGGCATTGTGTACCAAAGTTAATAAAGCTTAACCTGCTTTTATACATTTCATTTTCACTCATTTCTATAAATACTGGCTTGGGTAAAGCCACATAATAGTAAGCATCATTTCCATGTAACGGGAGACTAGATACATTCTAGGACAAAACTGGCCAACTAACAGGCAGGTAAACCCTGAATATCATTTACATGCCATCAATTGAATGATTTTACAAGCCAAGTAATATCTTTAGTATACCCTATAGGAATAACATAATCCATGAAATATCTGTAGTAGAGAAAAACTTACGGGTTTACAAGTGGTAAAAGAAAAAAAACAGGAGAGAGAATAAATACCAGAAATGTGGACAATATTGGAAAGATGTAGCAAAATATTAAAGCATGAAATCTTGATAAATTTTTGAGAAGGTTGTTAAAATTCATTTTTATCCTGAACCAATCACATTAAAAAGAGTGAGAGTTAAGGAAGGCATGTATCTATCACATGCCTCCTTTAGATGTCACCGGAAAGGTAGCAAGCAAGGTAGATGACACCAGAGTCTCTCTTATTAGCAGCACAAGAAACACTGCCATAATAGATGGAAGGTAGCAACTATCCTTACAACCCCAAATGAAGCCATATTATGCTACAAAAGCAAGGACAATAAATCTATGCCCAAACTGCTTGCCTAAACAGGGTCATGTGTTAGGAACATCAATCAGAAGTCTTAAAACAGCAAAGTACACCATGAATGCCAGAGCATTCTAATAAAATACTATCAAACAGCATTCTGAAGTGTGGAAACCAATTAAAAGCTGTAGACTTAATGACACCGCAGCGCTCCTCAATTTGAGACTCATTAGTTAAAAGTGGCCCACAATCTTGTGCTCACTCAATTAATCTATTACTGGGTCATGCCCTAGGACAAGTAACTGCAACCCCTTATGAACAACAATTCTTGGATTATTTACCACAACAAAATATGCTTTTTAAAACCTCACATAGGCATAAACTATTATACAATTAAAATATTAGTATTATATATAAATACCTGCAATTACTCATTCTTATTACACTATTTTAAATTATAACAAGCAAATATTATAAGACATTTATTTGATATTCACTAAACATCTATTTGTCAGGTTCTATGCTAAGTGCTTAGAGATACTGTATCCTTTAGTGTCTGTAGGAATACAGAAGTATCATATAAACTGCTCTAGAAAATTAGTCTAGCACAAGGTAGGAAAAAATCAGCCAATTGTAATATACTAAGTATGATATTATCTCTCTTAACTGACCTCCACTGAACTGCCTTACAGTATTAACCAAACCCATGTGTTCCTATAGCTAATGCTCATGGAAGACCAAATGGTCCAGATCAAGAGGCTTCATTCTTGTACACCCTCACACTTTCACTCCCACAAATTGAGCCTTATGCTTTTTATGCTTACCAAGAGTCAACTATGTTTGTTCTCAAATTTGTTTATGCCAGCTTCATTTTCTATTGCAATTAAATAATTTAATATTTAAAGTAATGTGTTGGAAATCTTCTATGTTTCGCTACTAATAACTGAAAACTTGAGCAAACCAATAAGTATTGTATGCATAAGTAAAAATGATGACTTAATCTAGAACAGTGGCTCCGAATATATTGTATACGGGAACTCCTCTTTAAGGTCTAAAATTAAGCTGTAGAAAACGGAAGCCCCCACCACATAAGGTTATGAAGCACGTAAATGTAGCCAGTGCAACTTGAGGAACTTAATTTTTACTATTATTTAACTTAAGTGTAATTAGCCAGCATCAGAAGTAAGATATGTAGTACATGTAAAACACATGCCAAAATTTGAAAATTTAGTGTGAAAATATAAAATATCACTTTAACAATTTTATACCAATTACATGTTGAATATTTTGAATATACTGGGTTAAATAAAATATATTATTAAAATTTTACATATTTCTTCCTTTTTATAATGTGGTATCAAGAAAATTTTAATTTATTTGTAGCTCATATTACACTTCTGTTGGTGAATACGGTCTACAATGTTTGATGATCTGTCCAAATAGCTATTGATTATAAAACTGTATCACAAAGTTACTATGAAGCTGGCTAGTCCAATGATTTCATATTTTACTAAATCACAACAGCAACCACAAATAATGCTTAGTGCACACGGAGATTTCTGGATTTTCTGAAATATCTCTGGCCTAAAGTTTGAGAAATACTGTCTAGAATTCCTATCACAATTGGTAATGACATGAAATTCTTAAGATAAAAAACATTAATTCCTAGAATAAGGTTTTCAATGGTCTTATGATTAATCAGACAATTGTATTTATATTTAGGCAGAAGTGAACTTCTTTCCTCCCTGCAGAAATACCACTATGTTTCTTCCTTCCAACTCAACTACCCTAAAAATCAGTAACAACAAGCTCTTTTGACATTATCAAAGACATGCGATTTAGAGCACAGAAATAACCACTGGTGATTGGGTCTTTCAACTACACTACCAAACTTTTGAATTCTACTAAAATCACATTTAAATAATAACTCCTTTGAGTCTTCAGTCTTACCTTATCATTTTGTTCTCCCTTTTTCAATTCTATCAATTAAAGTAAGTAAATTCTTATTAGTACATATAAAAATGTCCTTGAAGTTCTGGTTTTATTTCTCTTTAATACTAAGTTAACGGAAATATAAAGCAAGGCATTTGCATAGTATGCCTGATAAGAAAAAATCAAGAACAGGCTGGGCGCAGTGGCTCATGCCTGTTATACCAGCACTTTTTGGGAGGCCGAGGTGAGTGGATCACCTCAGGTCAAGAGTTCCAGACCAGCCTAGCCAACATGGCAAAACCTTGTCTTTAAAATTAGCTGAGCGTGGTGTCACACGCCTGTATTCTCAGCTACTCAGGAGGCTGAGGCAGGAGAATCCTTTGAATTCGGGAGGCAAAGGCTGCAGTGGGCCAAGACTGTACCACTGCACTCCAGCCTGGGCAACAGAGAGAGACTCTGTCTCAGAAAAAAAAAAAGAAAAAAAAAATCAAGAACAGATTATGAGAAATCAGATTGGGGTGTAGCTCCACACATCATTTCACTTAACCAAAAAAAATCCCCAATAGTTGATTTACAGCATGTGTTCCGAATAAAAGACTATGCAGATGTTAATTTAATGTTTACAAAGAGCGGTTTGACCTCAAAACTATAGCAGTTTTATTACTGTGAATTTTGTTGCACACACCTACAGGTTACATAACCTAAATATTTATTAAGTAGTCAATTCCATCTTCCTATTCTGGTTTACTGATTAAAAAAGCATAACATTGTTTCTTAATAATCCTTTTAAATGTGGAAAGAATGCCATAAAACCCTTTTCCAGAGATTATGAACTCTGGCTTAACTAAATTATTAGAAAGATTATACTTGTTGGAGTTATTAAGTTTCCTTTTGGGGTGAATGTAGGGAAGAAGAAAGTATGAAAGTTGAGCAATCTGCAGGGCAAGAGGAAGCAGAGTTACATAAGCCATGCTTGGGACACAGTTTAAATTCAGAGCTTTAGGGAATGCTTTACAGAGAGGGAATAAATTACTCACCTGACAAAACTTGGTCCAACAGTGTCACTGCAATAAAGGATACATTCTGGGGACAAAGTACTCTAATTTAAAGTATCTTAAATACAAAATCAAGCTTAAAGAACTCCTAGCTGGCACATCTCTTTACATATATTTTATGCCACAGAGTTATATTGACAAGTGAGGTAAATTACTACATACCTGGGAGGAGCTGTTGGATAAATAATTTTTATGTGTTGGAATGTTAAATCTTGATTTAAAACCTGCTTGATCCACATTCTTAATCTTTGTCCAGAATCACCTGATGAATCACAAAATCAAGATTAAAATAAATATTTTAGTAATACAATGCATTTCAAAGCAGTCTAAAACTTTTATGTCACACAGAGGATGGAATAAGGGATTTAAAAAACCTACATACATAATAATAACTGAATAGAAACTGACTTATTACTATGAATTAACTAACCAGGTCTCAGTAACTAGCATTAATTTTGATTATTTTACTCCTGGCTTCACCATTGATTACTCTGAAGATCTTGTTTAAGCTTAAGTTTTAAGTTTCCTAATTGTTTAGTGGGTACTACAGGAATAAATAAATTGATTTTTCTAAAAAAAGAATTATTTCTGTATTTATATGTGATTTTTAAGTCATTTATCTTATTCTTAATAGTAATAAATTCCTAAAGTGATTGTTAAGCTTCTGTAGTTAGAAGAACCTAATATAATTTTCTTGGTTTAAAAAAAGTCCAAAAGGTATACTCAATGTAATTTTAACTTGAAGAAATCATAATTTAATTTTGACAACATGTTTGCATGATCCAAAAGAATGATTATCTACTCCAAAGCTGATAAGTAATAAAAAATCATACAAATATTAATATATATGTATTTACACAAAAAATGGAAGGAAATAGAAGTCCATCTTATGGAGTCCTGAGGAGGAAATTAAGAGGTCACAACTTCAATTTTTTCATCAATTAACTCATTAAGGTGTCAGTTCAAAAACTGTCTATTGAATCCCTATTAATGTGTCAAACACTGTGTTCACCGCTAGAGAGGCAATGATGGCGGGGTAACGGAGTAATAGAGTCCATATTCTTATGGAGTCTGTAGCATATTGCGAAAAACAGAAATTAGTCAAAAATCACACAAATAAATGTGAAAGGCAAATGTAATTGCTTCAAAGATGAGACACTTGCTGCTGCAAGGATTTATTATATTCAGAATTGACTGGCTTATGGAGTTCAAGGATAAATGCACTAGTCTATAAACTATGCAAGACGAAGTTTATTACGTATTTTATCTGAGTTATTTGTTCACATAGTGCCTAGAACAGGACTGACAAAAATTGGGTATCCAAAGATAGTTGCTGAATGGTTTGAACTAAAGTCTACAGGACGGTGAGAAGTGCAGGGCAGAAGCAAAAAGTATCCCAGGCCAAGGAAAGGGCAGGTGCCAATATTCTGGACAAGAGGGAGCAGTAAGACACGTAAGAACTGAAAAGCAGAGAATGAAAAGAAGAGCAGTGTCTATAAAATGAGACCAGAGAAACTGTAGGAACCTGAGAAATCTGTTCATGGAGAAGCCATGAATATTTCTGACAGAAAGGTTGGCATGATTCTAAAGGATCAATCTGAAAATGTGTCAAGACAGAATTGAAAGAGAGCAAAAGTAGATGTACAGAGATCAGTTAGGAAACTATTGTTCATGCTTAGACTAGGGTGATGATATAGATAGAAACAGATATTAAAGAAATGTAGGTGGTAAAATTAATAGAGATTGGCAATGGATTTGTTATGAAGGGTCAATAGTGAAAGATTTCATGGATGACTAACAGGCTTTTGACCAGAGTAACTGGGTGAACAATAATACTAGACACCTGCCTAGGCAGGAAACATAAGCAACAGGCATACACAGGTTGAGTGTGAGATGCCTCTTTGTAATGCATACAAGGTCTAATACCATGGGTTGATTGAGCAACTATGGACAGGTAGAGGGGAGGACAAAATCCAACCTAGGGTCCTTAAGGAGGATAAGCTAACAATGAGTTTCACATTATTAAAAAGTCCTTTCTTAAAGAGAAGGGAAAAATATGGGGAAGAGACCTTACATGGCCCACAAAAGCTAAAATGCTTACCTGACTTTTTACTGAAAGTTTGCCAACTATACTACCTGCCCTATACTACCTGGATGCCAGTACCCTCCTGGATATCCCTTCCTATTCTTCTCACTCCAGGCACACTAGCCTTACTGCTGTTCCTTGAACATGTCAAGGAACCTACCCTGGGACCTCCAACTTGGCTTTTCCTTTGTCTAAACAGTCTAACCCAATATCTACATTATTCTCATCACCTAAGTCTAGCTGTAAAGTTTCATCTTCTGTCATCTTTGCAGTGAGGCATATCCTGACTACTTTATTTAACATTGTAACACTGTTCCAACTCCTTATCTAAGGAAGCATTCCCTTATCCTGCTTTCTTTGCTTCCATAAAACTGACTACCTTCTACTATAGTATTTATTTATTTCATTAGAACATAAGCTCCATGAGAGCAGTGATTTGTTTTGTTCATTGCTATATGATCAGAGCACAGAACAGTGCCTTACTCATGGAGGCTGTGATATATTTCTTGAATGAATGGATTCATGAATGAATGTATCAGACAGTTAGATAAACTTGTCTAGAGCTCAAAAATAGAATCTATGAATCTCCATAGAAATTCAAACATTCTGTTGTTACCTATACACCGGCGACACAAATGGGTATCTCTAGGAGACTTCTGTGATTAGCCTAGGGAGAAAAATGTAGAGTGAAAAGACCTTGAACCAAATTTAGAGAAACCCCATTATTAATGGCCAGGTAGAGGAGGATGAGTCTGCAAAAGAAACCAGAAGGAGCAAATCAAGATAGAAAAAGAACCAGGAGAGTTTTTTGAGAAGAAAGCTGAATGTGGATGACAGTTCACATAAAAGGAAGACTGAAAATGTCCATTACATTGAGCGACACAGAGCTTGAGCTTACTGGTGACTTTACCAAGAAGCTACTTAGTCAACTTGCTGAGCCTTACTACACAAGAAGAAAGCCATAAACAAGACACATGGTTTGGGCTTTGTGGACCTAATAGGTTAGTGTGGAATACAGACATTACGTTACATAATTACAAGTATGATGACTACTACTGAAAGAAGAACCAGTGTCCTATGGGAGCAAATAAGAGTGAATTAATCTGATCTGAGAGACTGAACAAAACTAATTAACCTATCATTTATTTTTATCATCTTAAAAGAAGGTCCGTCTTTAGTACTTTATTAATAGAAAAGGCTCAAATTAAGTTGGCTATATATAATTTACACTCCCATATGTTCTTCTATGGCTGCTATCTCCTGGAAGAAAATCTCAAGCTTTTAAGGTTTTTTATTTGAAAAAACAAAATATGTCTTTAATAACATTTTTTCAGCCTTGAAGAGTAAGAATGAAGCTGCAAAACAACATCTATGCATTCACAATGTCCACTTTTTAAAAAGCTGGTACCTTATTCCATAGTACAACTGTTAAAACTGGTTAACAGTATGGTAAAACTGAGTGTGATTAAACTGTTAGAATTGCTTTGCCCATATTCTAATTAAGCAGAAACCAAACATCTCCTATAACATAACCGCATATATTAAAGTTTAATGTAAAATCACTAGCTGCTAAAGACCTACTGGATGATAAAGACCTACTCCCAATAAGGTTTTATTTACTTCAATGGATATTTAAACATATAGGAATCACATTATACTCGCATACTTGGCAGAATTCTTTGCATAAATTCTTGGTTCAAAGTGCAAAGGAAAAAATACATACATACATGACTCTGAATTTTAGAGACATATCATTACAGGTTATAAAAATGTAATCTGAAATTTTAAAAAAAGGATAGTTACTTTTAGCAAAGAGGTCCAAGGGAAAAAAGAACATAGTCTAGGAGTTCTTCCTAAATATAATGAGAATTGATTATGAGAAAGGGTACAGTGTTGGGGAATTTCTGGGTACTTATAAATGAACACTCTTGGAGCCCTAAATAGTATCACCAGTCTCCTAGTTATTAAGTACCGCTGTCATCTTAAACACTTCACCTTCTAAATGTATGCCAAGTCTTTTCCTTTAAACACTATTGGCCCTCTTCTTCCCTATCTCCAAAACAATACATCCTAGTTCAAGCTTTTTCACCTTACCCCACCAAAGCCCTGAGTTTGAGGTCGGAGAGCTTTGGGTTCTAATCCCAAATCCGCCACTACTCACAGTAACAGCTAAGAGACCTTGGCCAAGCTGCTGAACCTGTCTGGCCTCATTTTCAAAATAAAGAGAATACGTCCCACAATTGCCCTTTTCCAGGTCTCTGCCCAGTACCTTTCCAATTCCCTTCCAATCACAGTCCCTTTTAAGCCTATCCGTCTCGGCTCAAAGACCACTTTCTTCGAAAAGTCTGACAAGCTTTTCATCTTCCAAATGCCTTAATAATGCCTAACCACATTTTTTTCTCTTACAATTCACTTGGCAGGAAACCACGCACCGTCTTGTGATCTTCCATGCACTGCTGACTCCAACTAATTGGATTGTTTTTGTTTTTAACTTTAGGTAGGCCCCCTGAGGACACCGGCTGCATCTCATTTCTTTAAAAAACATTTCCTGAGAGCTTACCCTGGGCCAAGCACTGGGGGTGCAAAGATTGACACAAGGGCCCTTACTCTCACAATCCAGTGAAGATTGACAAAAGTGATTACAGATGAATGTTAAGAAACGATACAGCATTAAGTACACGTTACTAAGGGTAAGCAGTGGAAGATAACCTGCCCCTGGGGCTCCTGCCCCTGTAGTCTATCTTGGAAGTTTAATGACACAGGCGGGAAAGGGGAAGGAAGGAGAGAGAAGCAGGAAAAAGGAAAGGGAGAGAAAACACTCCAACCATGGCACAGTGGGTTACAGAAAAGAGACACTCTGTAAACAGTATCTAAGATTAACTGTGAATCTCAATTGTCTACATTAGTATGGGAGCCTGGAGAAAGCAATGGGCAATTACGACTGAAAAATTTCTAGTAGCTGATCATGAAAAACACTAAATAATTTCCCTCTAGCAGAAGACTTACCTTACTAACTCGCTCTGTTTAAACCTGGGGCGAGGAATGGGGAGGTGGTAAAGGTTGCACTGGAGAGAATGTTGTGTGGATGGAGAGCCGGCTGAGCGGCGGGACACAAGGCCCCAAAGCGAGGGTGGTGGGCCAGTGACCGCCCGATAGAAAGAGGAAGATTAAGGAGAGCTGCTGGGGGCAGGTGGCGCTGCCCGTGCATCCACAGTAGGGGCTGGCGACGGGGGGGCCACCCACTGGGCCCTATTTGGGCCCGGCGACACCTCCACTTGGGCAATACTGGGGTAACCGAGGGGAAGTTGTTTCCCGAGCTGTAGAAAACCAGGACGTAAAATTGAATCCACCTGAGCCATGTAGGAAGATCAGAGAGGCGCTATGCCTCCCAGTCGGCGACACGATACAGCGCTGCAGAACTGACCCCGACGCAGCCGCCATAGCTGATACCACTGCCAGTCATGCGGCTCCGCCCCAGCGTTGCAGCGCGGGGCCGCGCACGCAAATACGCAGGCACGGGCGGGGGCACGCCCGAGAGTGCGCATGCGCACTGCGGCTGGCCCGCTCTCCGAGGAGCTTTGGATACTTTGGGGTCAAGTTTGAGGCAGTTGTAAGTGTACTAAGTTTAGTTTTGCTAATAATGGTATTCTACGTGTGTCAGCCTCGTATGGACTTCTGTAATGACTAATGGATATGTTTTTGCCCTGAGCATTTGCTCTAGGACTTTTAAATGAAATCCCCAAACTCAAGATTACCTTATTTGGAGAAATTATTAGTGTTATTATGTTTAAAATGTAATAGATAGAGCGATATTTTACCTTTCACTTTGGGACTCGCACAGGATGTTTGCAGCTTTTGATACACACGGTAAGGGAAGCGTATAATAATAACTTCGTGTGTCTTATTTTTAATAAATAGTTTACAAAGCAAATCTGATGAGATTCTACCTTATATACCCATTAGAATGGCTCTGTTTTTTTGATTTAAAAAAACAGAAAATAAGTATTGGTGAAGATGTGTAGAAATTAGAAACCTTGTGCATAGCTGATGGGAATGTAAAATGATGTTGCAGCAATAGAAATAATTTGGTGGTTCCTCAACAAGTTAAACATTGACTTAACATATGATCCAGCAGTTGCACTCCTAGGTTTATGCCCAAAAGAGATGAAAGCAGGAACTCAAACAAATACTTGTACTTCAGTGTTCTATAGCAGCATTATTCACAAGTACCAAAAGGTGGAAACAACTCAAATGTTCATCTACAGATGGAGAGATAAAGAAAATGTGCTATGTACATATTGTAATGGAATATTATTCACCCTGTAAAAGGAATGCGATTCGGATACATGCCACAACATGGATGAACCTTGAAAACATTATACCAAGTGAAATAAGCCAGATACAAAAGGACAAATAATTGTATGATTCCACTTACATGAGATATCTACAATTGGCAAATGCATAGAGACAGAAAGTAGAGTAGAAATTACCAGGGGCTAAGGGAAGAAGGGGGTTGGGAGGTTGTTGTTTAATGAGTACAGAGTTTCTGCTTAGATAGTGAAACATTTTTAGAAATGGACAGTGATGATGGTTGTACAACATTGTTAATAAGTGCCAGTGAACTGTACACTTAGTAAATTTTATATGTATTTTACCACAATTTAAAAAATACTAAAAAATGGAATTATTTCCTCTATGAAAGCCAAAACATAGATATCTTTTAATACTGAAGGCAGTGGTCCCAGCAGGTTGCTCTTTCCTCATGTAAAATTCAACAAAATAATCCAGTAGAAGCTTAAGTGCCATTAAACACTGGCATTCCATTCATTGTAGTCTGCATCATGTTTAAGCAACTACGACTTATCTTTTATTTGTTCCAGGTAATGTAATCACCCTACTTCCAGGTAACTAAACTGTTTACTATCAAACGTCAGTTGCCAAAATCAGCTCTAAGCTATCATAGTGTTGTATTAATACCAGTGCCATCAACCAGAATGGTCCTACATGCCATTAGTTAACCAGATCGAAAAGAAATTCTGAGTCATTTCTCCAAAGCCTGTAGATCTGCAGCTGAGAGTTGTATAAGTGAAATCCCTAAGGAGGACAAATGAGGGTAGGCTGAGCTCTGATAGTCAATTCTTAAAAAATGCCTCTGTCTTTTGACCTGCCTTCCCCATGTAAGTTCTAGATAACCTTCCCTAGCCAGGTGAGAAGAGGGCAGTGTTACTAGGAAAGACCACTTGGAGATATGCCAGGGAAGGCTTTGAGTTCTACTCTTAGAACTCCATTTACTACCAGAAAATCTTACTGTACACCACCCCATGCTTTTGAGACAGCAAAAAATCAGAATATAATTATTTAAGAGTAATGATTAATAATAATAATAAGCAACTAATATTCATGGGATTCAGTAGGTGCCAAAAACTGTCATAAATTAATTCCAATAAAACTCAGTACTATCACTATCTGCTTTTGTCGACGAGGCTCAAAGAGGTAAGAAACCTGGCTCAAAGTCATAGTGCCAGTCAATTGTAGAACCTGGATTCACATGCTGGACTTGCCTCCAGAGCATAGGTTCTTAACTATTACCCACATTTACACAGGAGTGCACAGAAATAAAGCAAGGGCATGTCCCAACTCTTATTTCAAAAACAAAAGTATGGAATTTGTACTGTGGGCCTTTAGAATCTCTATTAGGTGTTCCTGTTTTTCTTTAGTTTTCCCCAAATCTCCTGCTATTAGTTCCTGATTTGTTCTTCCAACTATTCTACCAGTTTAAACAGGTAGATATCAGAAGCAACCTTCTGTATTCTGAATTTCACTGAGAACTCCAGCCTTCCCAGATTCATTATTAGAATGAGCCAGATTCTTCCAAACTTAACTCAAGTGCTATTTTATTTCAAGTGATTCAAATGCTTAGCTATTGTTGCTATTCCTTTCATCTTTATTTGTGTATAGGACAAGCAAAGGTTTTAGATTACTATATTTAGAGATCCCATCTGGTAGGCAAACTGTTGAACAAAAATGTTTTGTTCCTTTCATGTTACTATACTACTTTGAAATGTAATTAAGTTTCAGGATGACTATTCGCTTCTTTTATGGTGGATCTTTTGCCCTATTGAAGGTGGGGGTATATTGTCACTGGAAGATTCCTATTCATGCATTCTTTTACTCTTTGTATAGCTCCTAATTATTTTTTGTTGCTACTCATTTGCTTTCTGCCAACCTATATGCCCCTCCTTTTGGTAATTTCAGTTCTAAACTTAAAAAAGCAACTAGGCTGGGGCGCAGTGGCTCACGCCTGTAATCCCAACACTTTGGGAGGCCGAGGAGGGCAGATCACGAGGTCAGGAGATCGAGACCATCCTGGCTAACATGGTGAAACCCTGTCTCCACTAAAAAAATACCAAAAAATGAGCCGGGCATGGTGGCAGGTGCCTGTAGTCCCAGCTACTCGGGAGGCTGAGGCAGGAGAATGGTGTGAACCCAGGAAGCGGAGCTTGCAGTGAGCCAAGATCACGCCACTGCACTCTAGCCTGGGTGACAGAGCAATACTCTTGTCTCAAAAGAAAAAAAAAAAGCAAGAAAAAGAAAAAAGTCTCCTATTTTGCAGGGTTTCAATATCTATTAGGATCTAACGATATAAATGGCAAAGTCGCAGTTTAGTTTACTGTTCGTCAGTGTTTTGAGAAATGCTTTAGGCCACACTTGGTTTTCAAAACAGAAAAACAATTGAAAGTTCAGCCGTTACGATTGGTATATTTTGCCTGGGTGCAGTGACTCACTGTAATCCCAGCACTTTGGGAGGCCAAGGCAGGCGGTTCACTTCAGGCCAGGAGTTTGAGACCAGACTGGCCAACATGGCGAAAACCCATCTATACTAAAAATACAAAAAAAAGTAGCCAGACCTTGTGGCGCATGCCTGTAATCCCAGCTACTCGGGCGGCTGAGACACAAAAATTGATTGAACCCTGAGGCAGAGGTTGCAGTGAGCCAAGATCTCACCACTGAACTCCAGCCTGGGTGACAGAGCGAGACTCTGTCTCAAAAAAGAACAAAAACAACGAACAAGATTAGTATACTTGGGGTTTTCAAATGATAACAGTTAAATGAAGTTGCATTAGTCATGCAGACAGTATACAGTTACCCATTTGTTGTTTGACTCATTCTTAAGCATCAAGCCATATCCTCTCTATTGGTTAGTTTTCATCTGTTGCATCATTCAGAGACAGAGAGAGAAACACATATATATAAACAATACATACACATTGCACAAAATGCTTCAGCTTTAGGTAATTTAACATTTTTTCATAGATTAACAAAACGATTTCTTTTATACATTCCCCCTGTCCATTCATGAAAGAAAAACTAGAAAAAAACTTAAAGGTCTTGAATTCTTACAAAACAGCAAAACTATACTTTTTAAAAATGAGATTATAAATTTTAGTATAACCATTGCTTCAGTTCTGAGGGCCTTAATCTTTTTCAGTCCAGTCTTTCTAGATACAGATGTGGGTCGTTCCTCTACTTCACCTTACTACTAGATGTGCATGGTCTCATTCTGTTTTTAGAGCAGATGGGTCACCTGGGGCATTGTGAGATGGACTGAGATGGCATTGGCATTAGGGGTAGGGGAATACATGAGCTCCTCAAACACAGACCAAATGCAGCCTTGGAGAATGGATAATGATTACTCTGCTGGATTATTAACAGTCAGCGTGATACACACCAAAGCAGTGTGTAGGCCCTAGAGGAGGACAGTGAACTTTCCTCCCTTGGGTTCAGGCTACAGGATCGGTGTTTATGCTTGGACACCAGAACAATGTTCTTTGTGTTGCCATTTGTCTCCTCTTTTCTGGAAAATGGGTCTTCTTCCATTTGAGCACCTCTCATGACCAGTTCTCAAATTCTTAAGTTACCCTCTGGAAACACTTCTTAATTCAACTTCCACTCAGTGCTTATATGAGTCTCAGGAATCCCTCCTGCAATCTTCATATTTGTCTCTGTACTCTAGAACCTATTAATTTTTTCTTCTGTAACGAATTTTGAGACTTTTAAAATCCAAGGCAAGAATCAACAGCAACTCCTAATCAGGTTTTGGGCCCTTGAGGGCAGGGAAGTTCAAATCCTCCCATGAGATGAGGGGAAGTCGTTGCATTGCATACGTCAATTACAAAGAAAAGAAATAAAAGCCGAAAGAGTAATTTCCCTATGAAAACAGTCTGAATATCTACTGTATATTGCTACATTCTTTTAACAGAAGATAAGATAGGTAGTTATAAAAAATATTGAAGTAATGAAATGATAGGAGTTCCTGTTCCAGCTTTGGGGATGACAAGCTATGTAACATTAGACAGGCCATTTAGTCTCATTGGACATGTTTCTCCAATTGTGAAATAAGGGAGCAGGACTTGATGGAGAAGCCCCAGGTTCTATGATTCTGAGATCCTGAAAGAATTTAAATATGTGACATGTGCCACTCATTTATGAACATACCTCTGATATTTAACTCTGCTTATAAAATAATGGTTCAAAACTCTTAATTGCACTATATAAACTTTTAGTTGGTAGTATGAGAAAGATCAGCACATGTGCTTTTCCTTCCTCCTTGTATGGCTGAGTTTAGCAGACTTAATCTCGTACTACTCTTTCTGTGATGACTTTTAAAAGCCAGGAATAAAAGTTTAAAAAGACCTTTAAAAAAAGATATTCAGAAAATATGAAGTCAATTTTTGCAATTTGAAAAGTGGAAGTGCACTTTGTTCTGAAGTAGACTATTTTCAGGATGTGTCTGTGTATGTGCATATTTCTCCGTGTATATATATGAATATTTTCTATATATGTATAATTGGCATCAAGGTATGACAATGGATTTTCTTTTGTCATAACTATTATATGAAGAAAATCAAGAAGCTTTGAAAAATTTACCTTAGTTTATATTTGAAAGGCAAATTAATACATTTATTTTGTCTTATCGTATTTCCAAAGAATTTACTTTCTTATAGATTGATGGCAAAATGTCAGTCTTCGGGAGCAGATATTCTTTGTGTAGGTTAAAAATGGATGCAAGTGTATATACCCAAAAGTATTGAAAGCAGGGCCTCAAAGATATATTTGTGCACTCATGCTCATAGCTGTGCTGTTCACAATAACAAAGAGGTGGAAGCAACCCAAATGTCCATCAACAGATAAATGGGTAAATAAAATATTGTATATACATGTAATGGAATATTGTTCAGCCTTAAAAAGGAAAACATCCTGTCACATGCTACAACATGGATGAATCTTGAGGACATTATGTTAAGTTGAATAAAGCAGTCACAAAAAGACAAATACTGTATGCTTTCCCTTATATGAAATATCTGAAGTAGTCAAATTCATAGAAAAAAAAAAGTATAATGGTGGTTACCAGGAGCTGGAGAGAGGAGGAAAAGGGGATTAGTACTTTAATGGATATAAATTTTCAGATTTGCAAGATGACAAAGTTCAGGAGATTTGTTTCATAACAATGTGAATATACTTAACACTACTGAACTGTACACTTAAAAATGGTAAGATCATTTTACATTATGCGCTTTTTATCACAATAGTAAAAGGATGCAAGTGACAAGAGAAGTTTAAAGCAATGATTATTCAAAATATTAGTTTGTCATTCATTATATATTTTCATTCATATGCATTTATTTAGTTTTCCCTCACAGGGGTTAACAGAATAAAATAATATAAGTGAAAACAAATATCTTTATTAGATACTCTTGCAAACCTGAAAACCCATACACAATTTCAAAATAATTGTAAGCAAAATCGTCATTGAGCTGTGGTAGAAGGTGCGATGGATTTGAGGTAGGAGAACCTAGGATTGAGTACTTTTCCTGCATGGCTAGCCCTGTGAACTACTAAATTTTAGTTGCCTTAATAGCAAGAACTGTTTTATTTCTTTGTATCCTCCCTAAAGGCCTAGCACAGTGTCTTAGATGTTACTTGTTGGAGTTCAATTATGCTTTTAATTGAGTTATATTTTGAATAGGAAGGATGAACAAAGAAGGAAGTGCTACACTGGCAACTACTTGTTACTCTGGCATGTAAGCAGTAACCAGAGGTACACAGGTGACAGGCCACCTCTTGGAGAAAACCAGCCAAGGCCAGGGTCAGGATCACAATATTAGGACTGGTTTTCAGCTTAGTGTGGGAAGCAAAATTTTTGAAAATTGCAAAGCCCAATGTCAAATCTTGTAGTGAGAACCAAGCAAAGCTAGAACATGACCCTGAGCAAGAAATAACCAGATCATAAAAGACAAAGAAACAAAAGAACCATAATATAGGAAGGCTGGTAACTTAAAGTGTGGCATATGTGATTGGAGTACCGAGGTCAGTCAGCCAATGAAGAAGAGACTCTGTACCATGGTAAGGCAATTAAATTGATGGTGACAATGGTAGGAGGTATTTATAGTCTCATTTAAGATTTAGCTTAAAGTTACAGACCCTCTCAAGTGAAAGGGAAATCAACATACACCGCATACACACACACACACACACACACACACACACACACACACAGACACACACACAGAGTGCTCTGAATGCCCGCTAAAGGGTTTGTGAGCCCACCAAAGCTAATGAGTGGACCCCTTGAAATCGGTGGATCTCAGAGTGTGACTCACCTACCTCGTACTTTTATACTTTTGAGGGCAGAAACACATAAAATTAATGGCCACAGGTCCGTTCCAATTCCCAACAAGGCAAAGCTTATGAGAGGTCATGTGCTTTATGTCCTCAACTAAACCAAAGCAGTACTGTTTACCTGGTGCTAGCTACAACTGTCCAGTTTAGTTGGTATAGTAAAAATAATTAATTTTTATGGTCGTTGTCTCAGAAATTTGTCTATTATATGTACCAGTAAAAAGTTTTTAGAGCATCTCTTATAAATGCATATTTTTTAATTTATAAATTACATGAATGCACTATTATAGCAATGCATTATGTGCTTACTGAACATAGAAAAAAGTAGAAATGTAAAACAGGGAAGAAAAGTAAAATATAAACAAATTCTAATATTTTCTTTCTACATGCCCAAAGAACTGTCTTGTACACCCTTAAGGCGTAGTAATCCTATTTAGAAAATACTATTCTTTAGGTTAATTATGCATATCAAAGCATGGAAATAAAAGCAAGTAAGGTCATTTTGATAGGAATGCCTCATTTTAAGAAAGTATAATTTATATCTCAAAGTCTAAATTTACAAGATAGAGTACATATAACTTATATCTCAATGAGTATCTGTTTCTGTGACCTTCTTGCAGTCAAACCAGATATTTTTTTCATTTTCATTTCTCAGTGTCTACAATAGCATTCTTCACAGAGTTGTCTTTTTAAAAAGACACTTTTACAGTGCATCTAATATAAGGATTGATACCCGTTTTCCTAAAACTCTTTAGGAACACACCTCTACTTATGTTCCCAGTTTTATATCTGGTGACATCCGGTTTTATATTCTACTCTTTTTACCATGTTGAATACCAACAGTGTTAAAAATGTGCTGTGCCACCTCCTGTCCCTTCACCTTTGCCCATTCTAATCTCAGCCAGGCATGTAGCCCTCCTCTATTTACTTCTTCAACTGCCTACTCATTCTTCAGAACTAAGGTCTGCTGTTTCTTCCTTTGATCAGTCCTCTTCTACTGGCTCTTAGCAAGCTCAGCTACCACTAACATAGCCATTTGCACATTTGACTGTTTACTTTTCTGCCTTTCCCTCTTTATACCAACATTGTGGGCCTGAGAAACAATAATGTAAACAAAAATAAGGAGATTCTCTTTAGTGTTGGCTCTGTGCTAAGTCCTCAATCATTGTCTCACTTAAAAATAGGATGCAGGTATGTGTGTGTGTATGTGTGTTTGTAGAAATAATTTTTGCTTATTTTTTCTCATATTGCTTATTAATTTATGTTCATATGGTCATTATAGAATGCATAATACACAAAAGACATTCACAAATTATATTAACCACGTCTGTCTCAATAAGAAAAGTATAAAAGACAAGCAATTTACTCAATAATTTAGATTAAAAAAAACACACTACACCTCAGTGTTTGGAACCTTAGACAATCTCAGCCATTGCTTTAATATGTACAAATGACAGAATTTGAAAAACTGTTTATCCAGGTATTTTGTTTCTCTTTTCTAACAATTTGTATATTCTTCTTGCTAGCATTAAAATCAAAATGGAAAAACATTAATAATATTTTATTTATGAAGACAAGTGAGTTGACTTTAATAAAAATATTGATTCATGTCTTGCTTTTCAGTAAGAAATACCACCCATGAAGTCTGCTGGCACTTGCTGCTAGTAATAATATAATTTCAAGAAAGCCAGAAAAAGTGCATACCTTCCCTTGAAAAAGTGTGAATTATTTATTTTTCTTAATAGAAAATGTAAAGTGCATCAGTGTTTGGCTGGTAACAATTTAACAGCATATTTTAACCTAGAAAATGGAAAACATCAAAAGGGCTTGTCATAAATTAATATAAACCATAATAATATATCTCCCTTTCTATAGAGAATAGGCATATAATTTAAAATCTAAAAACAAAGGATTAGATAATAAATTACATTCAGCTTTCATTAATATAGCTATTCTTTCTTTTTTTAAAGAGAAACTTCACCTGTGCTATACAGATTTCAGTCTTCCTCTTCTCCACAAAAAAGTATCCTATTTATGTAGGATTTTTACATCATGCAGATGGAGGTGATAGACAAAAAAGGTAGTTTTCATGGTTATTGAAATCATCATATATACTAACAATTTCCTTCTCTTGCCACTCTTGTTAGAGAATAATTGAGTTCGGTCACATGGCATGGTTAACACCTGGAAGTCACTCAAGGTAATAACTACCATGGATTTGTTGCTTATTCAGAGGAAACATATCAGAATGGAAGTAAAGAAGGCAAAATTTTATGTCTCTTTTGACACACAAGGACTCAAATCTCATCATTGTCTTTACGTCATCCATTATACCAGTAAAAAGATCGAACTGTCAATAAATATGTTCTTTGTCTTAAAAGAAACTTCTAGAAAATGTAAAAATGCACTGCAAATGAAATATCTTGATTATTTCAGTTCAAACAGGACATGGTTTTCATTTTGACCCATGGCCCTGGCCATAAACACAAGGTGCATGCATTTTTTTCTACAATTTGTGCTTTGTGTAGAGTACTAAGTTTCTCTCATAACATTATTCACCACACTTGTTCATTTCTCAGTATGGAAAAAAAAAATACAGAGTGTAATATAAAAAGTTTAGCCATACTCTTTATACTGAATAGCAATCATTTAACTGTGTTCCACAGATCTCCAAGGCATTTTCAATAGTATCAATCTAAGAAGCTTCTCTAGGAATTTCTTTAAATCTGGTTTAATAATGACGACATTTTCATTTTGTCCCTATGACTATTCCTGTAGATTCTATGGCATTTAAAAGGTACATATGAGCTCAAAAAAAAGACACAAATCTTGTAAAGATCAATTTTTTTTTCATTTAAATAGTGGCCTATGTCACAAGTTAGAAAAAAAGTAAAGGTTTTTCTTTACATACAAAGCTTATGCTAATTATGGCAATTATTTTGGGATCTGTAACTTAAAATGAAGCCCTTTGAAGGCAGAACTTTAATTTGTAGCTATGGTTCTTGTTCTCAGAAGCTGTATGTGTTTTTAATTATTGTCTTTATTGACCAGTGATTGGCTAAATCCTTTTCTCAAAAGACATCACCACATTCCACATTACTATGTTCCTAGCTGTTCTGCTGATGTTTCTTGCCAGCTTCCCACGTTGTTTGAAGAAGTACTTACTGCATCTGTAAGAGTGTGTCTGTCAGGATCTTGCTATTTGCAGTTCATTCACTTAAACTCATTAAAGCCTTTAGGGTATTTTGTGCCTAGACCAGTGAAGATGTATTGTGATCAACATAATTTGAATTCAAGTGGATTAAAATCTCATTGTAAGGGATACAAAATCAGCAATAACTCACATGCCCAGATGTCTCATTCTAATGCAGAATTGTCCAGTATTCACCACTTGCCAATGTGAGCAGGAGAGGCTTAAAAAGTTTTTAATAATCTTTCCTTCCAGAGTAAAATCAGGAATCAGTTTCCCAGAGATTATGTGGAAATGAGGCAAACTTACCTTCGCAGTGTCAGTCATCCTCAAAGTTCAACTAGATACCAAAAATTTAGTATCTATTACCTGATGATGGATAATTACCTGAGGATTAGTAATAGAAACTTTTCATCAAACTTAATCAAGTTCATTAAAATGTTACTAGCACTGGTAGATTGCCTGCTACCTTGAGCACTGTTACAGAAGGTAATTGATAAGTCTGTAATCTTGAAAAACTTCTTAGAAACTACTACAACTAACTAAAATCGTTCCTGTTTTTCCATTTCCATGATAGATATTTAACATTAGTAACAATAACAGTAGAGATAGCCTGGGTGCAGTGGCTCATGCCTGTAATCCTAGCACTTTGGGAGGCCGAGGTCGGTGGATCACCTGAGGTCAGGGGTTCAAGACCAGCCTGGCCAACATGGTGAAACCCCATCTCTATCAAAAATATATATATATATATAAATTAGCTGAGCATGGTGGCGGGCGCTCTAATCCCAGCTACTTGGGAGGCTGAGACAGGAGAACCGCTTGAACCTGGGAGGTGGAGGTTGCAGTGAGCTGAGATTGTGCCATTGCATTCCAGCCTGGGGAATAAGAGCGAAACTCCATAACACACACACACACACACACACACACACACACACACACACACACAGAAAAGAATAGTAACAATAACGGGAATGAATTTGTTCCTGGAAATCATCTATTTGCAGAATCTGCATTTGTTTGTGAGGGAAAATACTCCAGTGATACATTTTATTGAATTATGGAACATAAAAATGGTAATATCACACAGCTTATGTAACTGCAGTCTTGTATTGTGGCCTTTAAAATACACTCAATACGCTCAGATACTTTTTGGGAATTTGAAAAAGGTCACTTTTCAGTGGTTTCTTCGTGTGATTCCACATTTTAAAAGGTGCAACCAGAATTTCCTTATTTGGTTCCATTATTTACTAATCTGCACATGATTTAGACTACCAAAATGATACTTCTCTTAAATGTTAGTTATGTTTTTTGGGCTTCTACACTAGTATTTATATTTTTTGTCATTATGTATTACTACAATGTGTTATTCAGATGCTATGAGTACTTTGACTATATATTGGTTGAATTCATTGAAAACTTTATCCAATGAAATAGTATAGAAAGTTCATAATCATAATGTATTATGCAAAATGAGAGATAAATCAGACTTTAGTTCGACCTTTAAGGAGTTTTACATTTAGTAAGGAGATATGAGATGTACACCTATAATATAAGGTAATTAACAATAACTGATATAGTAAGATCATAGCAATTTTTTTACAAGTTCAGAGGAGAGACTGTATTTCTAGCTGTGTAAATTCAGGGAAGGCATCTATCGAACAGATAATCACAGCTCTCTAAATACGATAATCAGAAATTCCCAGCCACTTGAGTCAACAGCACCTAGGAGCCTTCGGGCAGGGCTTAGAGCTGCTCTGTGTCCTCTTGTTTTACCGAAGTTTAGTATTTCCCTATGGGAAAGGAATGTACCCTACCAATGCACCCTTATGCCTCTCTACCTTGTTCTGGCTGCAGCTCATTTATTTCAAACCCTGTGTAAAGGGTTTTTTTTTTTTTTTCTTTCTACGATTGATTTGGGATCTTTTGCTATAACAGCACGTTCTCTGTTATTTATTAGGCCTGTGTGATTTGGGTATAGTAAACTCGCAATAGACATGTACTGATTGAATGTTGAATGAGTGACTAGTGAGTGATTGAGTGAGAGAGTGAATGAGTGGGTGAGTGACCATCAGCTGGGAAACAAACCAGCCCAAGAAAAACAGCTGGGCTCTGACTATATTATGTCATGTAAATTTCACAAGAACTCTTAGCATCATTCTTTGAACTCTATTGTAGTTATTCAATAAATATTTGTTGGACATGATGTTCCTCAAAATCCTCAAGTTGTACACTCATATTACAGTATTTACATTGTTAGGGAAAGCTATCTCCTTGTAAAAGGGATAATCCTATTTCACTACTGCATAAATAGATCATTATGTAGTGTGTCCAACCGCTTTCCTAGAAATAACCCCTTTGAGGTTCAAAAAGGAACCAAAAGTGATTAGATTTTACAAATGTTATACCACTTCTTACTACATATAGTATTCAACAAAAAGAAAATCCCAGAAGACAATTCTGTTTGCCCTATAGGCCTACTATCATAAAGTCTCATTGTTACAGCATCTACATTCTGGCATTTGTTTGTCAAAAATGGAGTGGAGGTAAAAGTATTCTTTTTGCCAGTTTATGTGATGCCATAAAGCAGCATTTTTCATTTTTCAACACTTATTAGCTCAGCTCCCCAGCTGTGTAGCACCACGCCCTGGTGTGAAATTGAGAGAGAGAACTCTGAAAAGTTTATATTGGCTTAAATTTATAGCTTTCTTTTGGGTGGGGGAAGGGATTTTTTAAAAGGACATTGTAATTTTGTGATGTTGTATTATAAAACCTCTATAATATGAAATAATATCTATGGGAATAATTATCAGTATATTGTGTTTGACTCCCCTAAAGCAATATTAATGGCTCTGTATTTAGAAGAAGAGTGAAGTAGGAAGTTTTTAATTAATTGTAAGTTAATTGACTGACCCGTTTAAGCACTTTTATATCCTGCAACATGTACAGCTGAGTGTCTTGCATGAAAAATATGTTCAAATATGTGAGCCTTAGACAAAAATACAAGCTCAAACTCCACTTAAACAGTTGGATTTTGACAGAATTATTTGTATAATTGCTTTAAAACTTTATATCTCTTGTTTTCTGGAGAGCAATTTCAAAAAGACAAAATTAAATTGATTTCACTGAAGGTTCGGTATAGTCACCAGAAAATGGGTTAAAACAATTATTGTAGCATGATGTAGCACATTAAAATGAAATGACTGACTACAAGCTAAAAGTTTTAAGACAAACTTAATCCTTGGCTACTTCTTTCCTGCTCTCACACACACCCTAACATGTGACAAACAAGGCGGAGATTTTTAAAACATTTTAAAAACTACATCTTGAGTGAGACAGTACAAGTAAACTCAGATCAAACTCCTTATGTTTATGTTGTGTGAAAGGCTTAACTATCAACACAAAATCAGGTTTTTAGCTTTCTTCTAAGTAATACTTTATATTGGAAGTAGAGTGGACAAAGAAAGAGCCTTTACATATCCTAAACAAGCTTGAAAGAGATGCACAGATATCTTTCCAGCCAGGGTGGGAGGGAAGATCCGCGAGTCAAGACTTGCACGCTGCCCAGGCTGGCACTGACAGTACATAAATACCTTCCTGTACATACTATCAGAATGAACTGAAAGCAGCCTTCATTAGCTTGATGACTTTGCACATGTAAAATGCAAAGTAGCAGTTGCATATCTTCTAAAATAATCTTGGAATTCCAGGGCTATCTTCAATTTAGTGAGCTCTTTTAATCTCTGTAATTGTAATCTTATTCCAGATAGAAGACCAGGACATTGGACATTTCAGCAGGCATTTCAAAAAGTGACATTCAGCAGGCATTTTAAAAAGTGACAACACTAATTTTTATGCCAAGTGTAAGGATTATTCTTTAGAAATAAGTGAGACATCTTAAAGAGAGCTCATTGATGCCCAAATTCTATCTTTTCACCATGGTTGTGAGGTACAAGGAAAGGGCAGCAGCTGGAAAATGAGGCTGGTATACAGCCATTTACAGAGAAAGACTCATTTTGAGTACAAAGAACTGCATCTGGAAAGAGGATAAAGTGGTTTCACAGACAGCACCTGGTAGTTTGAACAATAGAAGAAAATAGGTACCATCACTCAAATAAAATCCACATGGGCAAAAGTTACACCTTGGACTTCTCGACCAGCGTTAATATGTAGCCCATATTTTCACTTGGGAAGACACAAACGACAGGCTAGGATTTAGAAATTCATCTCAGATCAGAGGCCTTTTTTCTATTTTCTATTTTTTTTTTTAACATAGGAGTGACATGTTCATGTATGTAACAGGCTAGCTCTGGCACATAGAAATAACAATAAGAGTGAATGAGAGGCTATAAGAAGACACTTATTAGTAATCTTTTTCTGTCTTTTTTTTTTCTTTTGAGATGGAGTCTTGCTTTTTTGTCTAGGTTGGATTGCAATGGCTCTTTGCAGCCTCCACTTCCAGGTTCAAGCGATTCTCCTGCCTCAGCCTTCCGAGTAGCTGGGACTACAGGCATGTGCCACCACACCCAGATAATTTTTATATTTTTATTAGAGATGGGGGGTCTAACCATGTTGGCTAGGCTAGTCTCCAACTCCCGACCTCAGGTGATCAGCCCGCCTCAGCCTCCCAAAGTGCTGGAATGACAAGCGTGAGCCACCGCACCCAGCCCTTCAATAGACTGAGAAGTATGGGAGAGAGGGCAGATTAGAAAGGTTGAATGGTTTAGGACTTGGTTATCCATTTGACTTGGAGATGAGGTATAGGAAATAATCTAAAATGGCTATTTTGAAGTGTTCTGGTGAAGATATTAACAAGTATAAAGAAGCAAGTGTAGAATGAAGAAAAGTAGTTTAATGTTTGGTGGGTTGTTTGAGGTGTTAATGGGAATTTGGTGACAGCTGTGAATTTTAGTCTAAAGCTCAGATTGGGGATAGAAATAAATTTTGGGAGTCATTAGCATATAGGAATCAAAGAAAGCTACAGGAATTGAAAAATCATTTTGGGAGAAAATTTGTAGGAGAAGAAAAGATAACTTAGAAATCATTTTTTAAAACCCACATTTAAAAGCTAGATCAAAGAAGACAAATTAGTGAAAACCTCTCAGGAATTATGCAAGTACAAGGAAATATGGTGAAATGTCATGAAAGCAATGGAGACAGTTGTTTTGAGATGTAGGTGAAAAACTATGGGGTGCTACAGAAGGATGAAATGAATCCATTGGATTTAGCAGGTAAGGGAGAGGTGACCAGAAAAGTTTCTGAGAGCAGGTTCAGTAGAAATGTGGGACTCGGGGTCAGATTGCAGTGACTCAAGTTGGGAATCTGGAATGAGAAAGTGTACACAGCAAGTGTAGTCTATTCCTTTAAATAGTTTACTTGTAAAGCGAAGAAACAGGGCTGGAAAAAAAGGTATTTTAAAATATGGGGATGATGCTAACTTATTATAAACTGACAAAAGAAGCTGAAGGAAAAGAATAAACAGAACAATCACATGCAGGAACTCAAAGATGAAAGGGGAAGGGAGCCGGAGCCTGGAAGAGCAAGGCCATGCTGCTTCTAACACTAGAAAGGGAAGAATGGCTAAAGAAATAGAGGTAAATCTGAATGTGAGAATAGAGTACACCCTGCAATGACCATTTTCTAAGAATAAAATAGAAAGCAGATTAGACGCTTAAAAACATAGAGGTTTAAAGGAAAAGAGAACTGAGTAAGAATAGGGAATAATTGCTAATTCACTATAAATACAAACAGAATATTTAAAGGAGCTAATCAATATTGTCATTAAATTTGTACCAATAGCTTCTGGAAATAAAAGAAGAATAAACAATGTATTGATTCTGTTTTTGGAAATAGCAAGGCAGGAAGTCAAGGTGAGGTGGAGCTATTAATGAGACTGGCGAGGATGTAGTACTGTATTATTAATTAATAATGTATTACTGAATTAAAGCCAGAAAAGGCAAATAGACAGGAAAAATGATGAGGTAAAAAAGCCTGTAGATCTTCAATGGGGTCTCTGAGCCAATTTAGTGGGAATGAAGGAATAAGAGAGATGAAAGGACAAGAAATGACATATTAATACATTGAAAGTTAGTTATTTCAGAGGTAAGATATGATACAGAGTATGGTAGTGTGAGAAGGCCCCAGACTGTTAGGGTTTTAAGGGTGGGGAAGAGCAAGTCTATTCTGTGTCCAAAGTCAAAGAAATGGGGACAGGCTGGAAGAGCGCTTATGAGGCCCAGAGAAAGGGGAGGTCCAGCTAAAAAGGAAGCAGTGACCTGTCTGGAACAGTAGCTGTGTGCTGAAATTTAAAAGAGAAAGATATCTGTATTTCTTTTTTAAACTGATAGACTGAGCTCATTACAGAAGGATTTGAAAACCTATTGCAGGATGAGAGCTTTTATCTAGTGGACAATTGGAAACCATAGCAAAATGTTAAGCAGCGGGATGCCATGAAGAAAGTGATGTTTTTGACACATTTACCTGGATGGAGACTGTGGAGGGGATTTCACAGAAGAGGAGTCTATACCTTCAGAGTGTCATCAAGAGGCTCAGGATACAGGAGATGGGAAATCTGAGCTTGGGAACAGTGACGTGAATCCAGACAGCCCCAGTTAACAGATGACAGGATCTCATGACAAATCGTATACAGGGGAGATACAGAAGGAAGAGTTAAAGTGTTTCTAACGTTTCCAGGCTGGGACACCAGAAAACTGTCTTTCTATTAAGAGATGTGGGGAAATTAGAAAGGAGAGGGTGGGGGTGGAGAGAGGGAGCCGGGGAATCAGAAGATCTGCTCCGATGCTTCTTGTTTGTGTTATGAAAAAATAAATTTCTTATGAATCCACAGGATGTCAAAAGCTCATAAACAGAGGTATTATCATGTTGTTTTCTTTTATTAAAACTGATGTGTGACAGAGCAGTACACTGCTGAGAGATTGTCAGTAGCAGATATCAACCTGGTGTGAAGAAATCAGAAGTTGGGTGCCTCGTTTGGTCATTTGGAGAAAAGAATTCTGGTGAACAGGCTCTGTTAATGATGTCCGTGTTCCAATTAAAAAACTTTTTTAATGGAGGATAATATGAAAAAGACCATTTAATCACACCTTGATTTTTTTTCAGTCGCAGCTGCATATGGGTAGCAGGCACCATGCTGGGAGCACTACCTTTGATTGCAAAGCATAAAATTTTTACAGGCTTTTTTTCCCCTAATAAGTTAAAATTCGGGGTCTCCTCTATGTTGCATTTGGGTAGTAATCTGGGACAAAATATTCAAAAGTGTGTAAGTGGGCCTACTTCAGATATTTTTTTAAAATCATCTTTGATGGTTCCTAGTTACTTAGGTTGTGGAAAAAAGTAGATTAATGATTATTTTAAATGAACTTTACAGTGTAATAGATTTAAAATTGAGCTAGATAGATCTGTAGTAACTAAGAGTAATGAAAATATTTCTTGAATTGGTTGTTTCATAGCAGAAAAATGACAGCATTTTATTATATTTTTGGAGTTAATTTTTTTCTAAAATATTTCCTTTAACTTTATTTTTATAGAACGAGAACGTGTCTTTTAAGAGCATGCGGTTTTATAATTATGTGGAAGTATGCTACGCAAGGGAAAAAAGGCTCTTGCTGTACGTAAATTTTGCCCTAATTATTGGACCATCAAAAGTGAGAATAAATGTTGCCAGTATTGGCTTGTGTTTTCCTCTTGTGGAGTAAGATCCATAATTTTCCCCACATAGAGTGTGATTTTCAGAATTTTTACTTTAGTTTTATATTTTGAACCTCTGATTCTTCAGGGATTTGGAGAGTCATTGAAATACCTTTTCTAATTATTTCTAGAATAAAGAGTAGTGGTAGTGGAGTAGTAATAGTCGATTTGTTTTCTAGGGCTGTATCAAATCACCAAAACTCGGGTAGCTTAAAAAAAGAAAAATTTATTCTCTCATAGTTCTGGAGGCTGGAAGTCTGAGAGCAAAATGTCAGCAGGGCCATCCTCCCTCCTAAGGCTCCAGGGAAGAATTCTTCCTTGCTTCTTCCAGCTTCTGGTGGCTCCTGGCAATCCCTTGTGTTCTTTGGTCTGTGGTAATATCACTCCAGTTTCTGCCTCTAGCTTTGCATGGCATTCTCTGTATCTCCAGTTCTTCTGCATCTGTGTCTCTGTGCCCAAATCTCTCTCTCCTTTCTTCATAAGAACATCAGGCATTGGATTTAGTGCCCACCCTAAATTCAGGGTGATTTACACCTGAAATCCTTAACTAATCACATCTGAAAAGACCCTATTTCCGAACAAAGTGACCTTCTAAAGTTCTGGGCAAACATGGATTTTGGGAGGACAATGCTCCACCCATTAAAAGTAGTAGTAATCATGTGTTAGGCTTGTATTATTTTATGTTTTGAAAATAATCAGCCAGAACAGCTGTAGAGGGGAGGGCCTGCAAGGGTGAGTGGCCAAAATTGTGGAGGCTTCAGGATATAACACAGGAAGTGGTCTGGCAATAGAGCTGTCCCTCAGGCCTTGCATGTTCCGTAGAGTATTCACCAGATGGACCTGCAGCAAGATCCTTGGCCTCGCATATGTCTTCCAAGATCCCCTGACATTTCTATATGTGGAAATATAGTCAGCAAGTTCTACCCTGATACCTAAACTGAGTTCACCACATACTAGACTAGACCAAAAAAGGGGTAAAATGAATGTAGAGCTTAGAAGCACACCAGTTTAGCCACTCATTCAAGTGTCATTGTTTTTCTTAACAAATATGCTAATAGCACCTAACACTTGTGTAGTATATGTTTACTCATCGAGCGTCACATGTATAAGCAAGGTGGAAAGGTGAACTGGGATTCAGAGATTTTGTGAAAGAACATGGGGGTCATCAGTGAGTCCAGTGTTTCCTCAGCATCTGCTTGGTTCTAGGCTATGGCTAGGAGGTCCGTGAGCCAGAAACAGATTAAAGGTTGGCTGATTACTGATCCAGTGGCCATTCATTATATCATATGTCTTACACAGTAGTGGCCATGAAGCGGGGCTCTGGGGTTGGAATCTCAGTTGTTCTATTTGCCTCTCTGAACCTCGGATGTTTCATATGTAGATTGGGAATGATAATAGTAACTACTTCATAGGCTTGTGGTAAAGATTAAAACAGTTTATGGAAGTACAGCATTTAGAATGGTGCCTGATACATAGCAAGTATTCAACAATATTCAGTTATTATTACTGATCTACACAAGGAAGTTTAGTTGAACAAGAATGTGTGTATCTTCCTTAACCTCAAAAAGGCGATTATTATCAATACTAACATATTTGCATAGTGCTTGCAATTTGCAGTTATTTTCATATAATCCTTTTAAAAACCATTTGATTTAATCAATACAGTTATAGGTTAAAAAAACTGTACTTCAGAGAAGTCAAGTGACTTGCTTAGGTACATTGAGTTAGTAACAGTTCTGGACTGAAATCTATGTTGTCAGTCCTATAAGCCACTCCTTATATATTAGGAGAGAGGGAAAAAAGTTGGTGAATATACAGTAACTCTATCCTAAGCTCAGTGATATGGAAATTGAACTGAGAAGCATCTTATGACATGGAAGATGAACTGATTTCAAAGTCAGAAAACTTGCATTTTGGCTTCTTCTCTGACATTTGAGCTGGAAAATGATGTCCATGCTTTTGCAAAGTCAACTGACTATTAATGAGACGAATCCTCACTCCTCAGGTCCATGTGATATGTTTCAAATGGTAGAGCTCTGAGCTATTAACATGCAAATCCTTCATTCACTTGCTAAGTTTGTATTTTCTGGAAAACGGCAGAGTCTGGCTTGTGGAGCAAACATATTTGTATAATGTGCTGGTTGCCATGTGTTTGGGAGAGGTTCCCATGCATTGCTGTTGATGCAACAAGGATGGAGCTTTTAAATGTTGATACTATGAAAATGTAATGTGATTGGACTTGGACAAGTGCCTGAACAGACCACCCATCATATTATTTTGCTGCCAAGCAAATTCAATTGAAGGGCTTTGAAGTTTCTTGATAGCGAATAATTCACCTTTCATTTTAAATGCATGCTGAGTTGTACTGAAATATTCATGCTGAAAAGTACTTTTTGTTGCATATTTTTTCAAAGAACTTTCCCTTTTTTCACTTTTATTTTTAGGATTTACTTTGAAAAAAAAAATCCTACCTTGTTGAGGGAAAGAGAATACTTGGTTTTAGGTGTACCATGAGATTTAATCAGTGTTTGAAGGTGATCTCTCAGAAGAATGACCTACTTTGTGACCTTTCCTGTGTTTGTTCACCAGATCTAGTGACTGGAATTTGCCTTATTCCATTACTTCTTGCCCTGCTAGATACTCTTCCATATTCAGAGGAAATTCTCCCGCTGGAGACTAGCGTTTTACCTGGCATATAGCAGGCATTTAATACAGCTTGATCATTTGAATTGTATGTCCCATCTCAGTAACACAGGTAGTTCTGGGTCTTAGCTCCCTTCTTAATTTAACTGTGCCCCTGACTACTGAGAACAAAGTTTCTGTTTTGAGAACATCCCCATTACTCTCACACTTTCCTTCCCCCACACTGAGAACCCTGATTTCCTGAGTGACAGCTCATACTAAGATTTACCAGAGCCACCTGCTCCAAGAAGTACAGTTGTGACTGGAGTGTAGAGGGTGTGAGAGCAACTAAGCAACCGTTATTTGGGAAATACTACGAAATCATATCTTCACAATTGCTTACAGTAACTCACAGCTAGAGAAGCACATCATTAGTTTCTCAGTTGGAAGTCTTCTTATGGCAGCACATGATCTCTTTCGCCCTTGAACTCCCTAGAGCTTTTTTCTTTACTATCTTTTCTTATTAGGCAGTTTTTGCATAGTGGTTAAACATGTGGATTTTAGAACCACATTGCCGGGGTTTGAACGGCTTTACCACTTACTGTGTGATCACAGGCAAGTTACTTTCCTTTTTTTCCTGCTTCAATTTTCTTATCATAATTCTTATTATGTACCTAATAACGTTACCTAATAAATAGGACTTAATGTGAGATTAAATAAAGTACATATTTATATAACTATAAAACAAAATCTAGCATAAGTACTCAATACGTTGTAGCCATTATTAGTCACAACTTCCAAACAGCCCTTAATCTCCCACCACTACAATAAAATCTCTGCTGTTGAATTCCCACAAACATGCAGTCTTAGGAGTACAGAAGGGATGCTGAACAAAGTTCAGAAGCAAAGGAAAAATTTAGGTCTCAAGGAATCTCAGAATAGAAGCCATCATTCATGTCCCTGACATTCACTGGAAATAAAAGGGGTAAAGTACTGATAATTTTCTTAATTGGTGATTCCAAACTTTACATGCACAGAATCTCTTGGTGAGCTTATTAATATGTGAAATATTTGATATGTTTGAAGTGGGGCCCAATGAGGTACATTTGAAGCAGGGTCTCAAATGAGTGAATGATGCAAATAGTCCACAGATCACATTTTGACAAAGCTTCTCTAGATTTTGATAAGGTACCGCTCTTCTCTTGCTCCTTCATTCATTTGATATTTGTTCTGGATACCTGCGATGAGCAAGAAATATCATGCCTGGAGCTTTGCAGGCTCCAAAATGAATTAAACACTGTCTTTGTTTTCAAGAAACCAAAAATATAGTGAGGAAGATATGTCACACATATTTTTTAATTTTGTAAGGAAATGAACGAAATGCACTACATATTTTCTGTAGCTGAGCAGTGTGATTAGAGGGCAAAACTTGATCAGTGGGGTTAACATAAGAATGGACTCCCTAAACTCACAAGGGACACATTCAAGAATCTTGATTTAAGAAAATGAATCATAATATTTTAATAAAATGGACCTAGAATAAAGTATAAGATCTAAAAAGTTTTCTATACTAGAAATGTGAGAATGTAAGCAGGGAAGGTTTGGAAATACCCGTCAAAGCGGACCCTCAATTAGCATAACTATTTTCTTACTTCATCTTTAACAGTTGAGTCAGCGTTTGCTCCCAAAGTATGACCATGAAGAACTTTTCCTTCCCTGGGTGCATAAATGATTCCGTTCCTAAACCCACCACCAGGAAAATCCTGAGGAGAAAGTGTCGCATCCAAAAGTCATGTACAGTAGGATGGTGCTGTTTCTGGCAGCCTCATTGTAACAATTAAAATAGAATAAACCTTTTAATTTCTTCTTCTACCATTATATCCTCAGCTCTTTGATGAAAGTCTTATTTACCCTTGCAACCTGTTCATTTGCAAGTCACTGTGAAAGTGAAATTACTGGCTGGGCTCAGTACCTCACACCTATAATCCCAGCACTTTGGGAGGCTGTCGCGGGTGGGTCACCTGAGGTCAGGAGTTCGAGACCAGCCTGGCCAACATGGTGAAACCCCATCTCTACTAAAAATACAAAAATGAGCCCGACGTGGTGGTGCACACCTGTAGTCCCAGACACTCAGGAGGCTGAGGTAGGAGAATCGTTTGCACCTGGGAAGTGGAGGTTGCAGTGAGCTGAGATTGCGCCACTGCACTCCAGCCTGGGAAACAGAGTAAGACCCTGTCTCAACAACAACAACAACAACAAGAACAACAACAACAACAAAGAAAGTGAAATTACTGATTTTAACAATCATTGTGTTAAAATGATGATTGACATTTTTCTGATTGGGACGTCAGGCAGTATCTAATTTAACTATAAAACTTGAAGTGGAAATTCAGATAACTGAGTGACCTGTGTAAGGGCAAGTAGCTGAGTGGTAACAGGTCTCAGTGTCTCAAATCCAGGATTACTGATTCATTATTCTTTTTAATAAGGTCAGTGGGCTCCAAACATATTTATGATCATGCATCCCTACTAGTAAAACAAAATAAACATTTTGAGCCAGTCCTTCCAACATCTTTGTACTTATGTGTAAAATGTTTACGTGTGCTACTAACTAGTATATTAATCAGATTATACAATATATTTTAAAAATACATTTTTAAAGGGCAAAATTGAAAATAAATAGTATATAGAAGATATAGAAATTTTTTCATCTCCCTGCTTTGGAGCAAGGCCACTCAGACTTTTATCTTAGTAGGACAAAATGATTTATGTCATTTATGTCAGGGAAATAAAAAGTCCTTAATGATTATAAGCAAGGGGTAACATACTTCCATCCCTAGTGCCTTATTTCCACAACACCTTGGTCCAGGAATGTTTATTAGATGACTGGCTCAGGACTCATTTCTGCACATTTTTTTTTTTCACTGTAGTTTTTTTGTAGTTGTTAAGTTATACCACTCCAGTTTGATAAAAGAAAAGATTAAGACCTTTATTTATGAAACTCAGAAGGTAAATTTTATGCTGTGTATTGAAAAGTGCATTTTTTTCTCTAAATACCACACATATCTATTTCATCTCTCTTTAATTCCTGGGAGAGCTGATGAAAGAGAGCTGTTTTTCTCCTTAGGAATTTCCTTCGGATTATTCTTATTTCAGTACACTAATCTTCTGTTTTTAAGTTTCTTCTACAGAAATTACACATATCTCAAAGCCAGAGGATTTTTATTTCTAATTTTCAAAGGGTAGCAGAAGGAAAGGAATGCCTTTAGACCTAAGATCTTGTTTCCAAAGGAGTCCTTAGAAGTAACAGGGAAGGCTTGGAGTTTGGTAATGAGGGAGGTAGTGGGAATGGGTGGAGGGAAAAGTAGATATCAATATAAGCAGATTATCTCTAATGTTTTACAGAATGTTAAGGGTCTTTATAAACACAAACTGCAAGGAACCTGGGATCTGACAGCTGTGGGAGGAATGCCTGTGAGGAAGGAGGAGGAACAGAAGGTGTGGTTGCTAATTTCCAAACAAACAAAAAAAAGAGATGTCAGCCATTTTAATGGGAAAAATAAAGCCCCACGGGATGATAGATGACAGAGCACAACTAGCCAGCATTCAAAATGCTGGGACCAAATATCTTTCAAGAAACACTCAGACACAGATCTTTAGTGTATGTTTCCCTGAGTTGGTAGAGAAAGAGAATGGATTGATCCCATGTTTCATCAAAGATGCTGGAGTTAGACTGGAAAGTGAAGGAATAATTAGCTTGTGGAAATATCCATTAAACAGATAACCTTATACTTGTTCACTCAGACCCCAGAGAGAGCCAGGTAAAAATTTCCATCTTTTTCTTTCTCTCTACATAAACACATAAACAAATTATAGTAGGTAGGTCATGGGAGATTACTGAATTGCACTGCTTAATTTTCTGAATTTACAACTGGGAGAGAAAAGCCTTCGCTTCAGAATCCTTGATGAGTGAGCTGATGGCAGTGACAGCACTTACCTTGACTTCTGTAAACAAATAGGACTGATGGGTGGCAGCTAGTCCTGACTCATACAGGTTTTGCACCATCAAAGGTTTATATCCTCTAAAATAAAAGTGACAAGAAAGAGAGTGAACTATCAGAATAATTCCTCCCAGCTGCAAGATTTGGAGCTAGGTACTGTCAAAGGCAAAGTGTGCCTGATCCAGTTAAGAACTCTCTCATTCTTTATGGAATTTGAGTATTAAATGAAGCCCCAAGATTTCTGGGTTCAGGTTCCAATTGTTTACTAACTAAAATAAAAGAACCCACAAAACTGTTCAGGAGGCTTTGTGCTTCAAATAATTCTTACCAAACATGTTGATGAGTTAAGTATAAAATAATCAGAAACATATGGTTCAAATTTCTGTGAAAATCCACAGAGTATATTAAGGGAATTAAAGGGAAATGTGTTAGGCCAAACATATTTAAGAATTTGACAAAACTGAAATCTACCAAAATAGTTTAACATGTTCTGGTGCGTCTATTCCAGTTTATTCTTTTTTAATAGTGTGTTTTCTCAAATGCCTTCAACTGCATTTTTATGTGATGTGATAAATCCATAAATAATTATAACATATAATAATGAAGTTACCAATCTAGTTCTTTATACGAATCTGAAGTAATCAGATTTATCACAGCAAATGATGCTATAGTTAGACAAAATTCAAATATATAGAAAAAATTAAGGAATTTGGACCAATCACAAATAAGCTAAATTGTGAAATGGTGAACAACTCAAAGTTATGTAATTTATTGAATTTAAGTCATTTCAAGCTTATACATTCTTTTAATTTGTTCATCACAATTTAGTATTGTTTAGAGCACTGTCCATAGGTGTTTTGGAGCAAGGAAGATTTTTTAAAAATAAATAAATCAAATGTGGCTCATGCCTTCAAGGAAGATAGAAGACTTTAGGTAGACTATGCTAAATTATCATAAACTCAGAGATATGATATTACTTGCTACGTAGTTTAATTATAAATAATATTATAGAATTTATTTTTAAAGTGGCTCTTCTAAAGTGAGGAAAAGTTTATTATTCCCCAAAGAAAGCATTCATAGAGTTAATATTCATGTAACTTAGCATATTACAGAAGACATTTTTTTCTCACTCTAAAACAAATGGAAATTATCTTGTACTTAAAGTCCTTAAACATAGTCTGACTTTTTAAATTAACAGTGCTTCAAGCTAAAGATGATTGGGTTAATTACATTTTGTTATTGTCAGACCCTATGATATTTTAGGGTCCTTTAGTGACGACTCCTAATTTCGCTAAAGAATATTATGCAAAAGTAAATGTATAAAGCATAGTGGGGAAGAAAATTTCTTATTTGTTTCCTAATATCAATATATCACTCAGAACCATAGTTCATGTGAATGATAAAAAGAAGAGGAAACTTGAGGTTTGTGTGTCAGAAGATACCTAAAGATAACTCTCAAAAAGCATCTCACCAAACTACATTTCTGAAAGAAACATGAAGTTTTATGTAAGATGTATGCACTGAGGCACTTACCTCCATACAAAAATACAATTGTCATGGTGTTATCAACTTTCTAGGTGTGCTGGAGAGATTATTTTCCTTCTTACCTCCTCTTTCTTGGAAAATGCAACATGTTAGGCTGACAATATCTTTCAGCCAATAGGGTTTGATAGCGGCAACTCCCTGGATCTGAGCCTTTTTTGGGGCTGTGGCAATTTAGGGTCCCTGCTTAAAATGGAACCCTTCCCTGACAGAGAACTAAGGCATGGGTGAGGCCACTGCAAAGAGCCAGGCAAACAGGACCCAGCCAAACTGTGGGGGTGACGTTGCCACCCCAGTGTGTCTGGAAGGCAGAACATTGAGCCAAAGAGGATTGTTCTTGAGGTTTAAGGTTTCATGGAGCTGCCTTGCTACGTTTTGGACTCGCTTGAGATCTGTCACTCTTTTTTCTTCTTTCTTATTTTTCTCTTTGGAAATTGGAATGTCTATCCAATGCCTGTCACACAATTGTATTTGGAAAGCTAATAAACAGCACAGCTGGAGAGGAATTTTGCCTTCGGATGAATTGTACCTTGAGTTTCACCCCTATCTAATTTAGATGATACTTAGATGCTAATTTGAACTTTAGACTAGAGTTGATGCTGAAATGAGTTAAGATCTTTGGGGCTATTGGAATGGAATAAATGTATTTTGCATGTATGAAGGATATGAATTTTGGAGGGCTAGGGTGGAATGCAGTGGATTGAATGTTTGTGCCCCCATCACAAAGTTAATATGTTGAAATCCTAACCCCCAATGTAATGGTATTAAGAGGTAGGCTCTTTGAGAAATACTCAGGTCGTTAGGGTGGAACCCTTGTTAATATATTAATGTCCTTATAAAATGGACCCCAGAGACCTCTTTCCCTCTCTTCCTGCCGTGTAAGAACATAGCAAAAAGAAACTGTCTATGATCCAGGAAGCAGGCCTTCACCAGACACCAAATCTTCCAGTACCTTGATCATAGACTTTCTGAGCCTTTAGAATTATGAAAAATAAATTTCTGTTGTTTATAAGACACTCAGTTTATAGTATTTTGTTATACCAATCCAAGCTAACTAAGACACTGTCATTAGTTGGCATCTAGGCAGTTATGGTCCTTGAAATATATGTTCTGATTGAGTCCAGTCCTATTAGAGAGATGGTCATGTCATGGAAACCTCATTGTTGGAGCTGTTAGCTTGAAGTGTAAGGGTGCTAGGAGGGTAGAAAGCAACTGTAGTACTATGGGCAGCTCTGATGAGTGGAGGAGTGGAGCCTTGGAGCTCCCAGTCTGTGGAGAAATCAGACAGTGTGTTTATTATTATTATTCTCAGTATGTGGACAACTATAAAGTAGATAATTTGTGCCCTTCTGGAGGTGTTTAGAGGCATTAGTGGGAATCATCTGTGTATCAGGAACTGAGGGCTCTCTAAAGAGCATGACTAACTCAGATTCTGGCTTGTCTGGCATTGGTACCTGAGATCTCATCAGTGAGTGCTCGGTGATATGCTCGGCTAAGTACAGGAGCTGAATCTTCAAAGAGCTTTGGTTCTTAACGGGGATAGGGGGCTGGGAAGTAGTGGAAACAATAGCAGGAACTAAAGAATCCCAAGAATGGCTTCAAATTAAGGTACAGTTTTATTCCAGGAAAAATGCAAGGAATTCAAATAAGAGTGAAGTAGGGGTAGAATATTGGGGTAGTAGTGAGAAGTAAGAATGAAATTTGGTGAACCTCAAAATCAATTGTCTAACTTAGTTAACTTGGGACACAAATTATGCACCAAGACATTGAAGATTAGCTTTTTATTAGAGGCAATTCCAAAGCAGCTCAAGAAACCTATTTCACTGAGAATATGATTCGGCATTTCAAAAATTTAAAAAAAGACTTCAATGATTTTAAGTATAAGAGAAACTGATAGAACTAACAAGTTTTCATAGCCTAGTCTATCTTAATATATGGCCATTTCATTATATTATTTTCTATATTTGTCTATATTTTCTTTCTTTCTTTCTTTCTTTCTTTCTTTCTTTCTTTCTTTCTTTCTTTCTTTCTTTCTTTCTTTCTCTCTCTCTTCCTTCCTCTCTTTCTTTCTCTTTCTTTCTTTCTCTCCTTCCTTCCTTCTTTCTTTCTCCTTCCTTCCTTCCTTCCTTCCTTCCTTCCTTCCTTCCTTCCTTCCTTCCTTCCTTCCTTCCTTCCTTCCTTCCTTCCTTCCTTTCTTTCTTTCTTTCTTTCTTTCTTTCTTTCTTTCTTTCTTTCTTTCTTTCTTTCTTTCTTTCTTTCTTTCTTTCTTTCTTTCTTTCTCTCTCTCTCTCTCTCTTCCTTCCTCTCTTTCTTTCTCTTTCTTTCTTTCTCTCCTTCCTTCCTTCTTTCTTTCTCCTTCCTTCCTTCCTTCCTTCCTTCCTTCCTTCCTTCCTTCCTTCCTTCCTTCCTTCCTTCCTTCCTTCCTTCCTTCCTTCCTTCCTTCTCTCTCTCTCTCTCTCTTTCTTTCTTTCTTTCTTTCTTTCTTTCTTTCTTTCTTTCTTTCTTTCTTTCTTTCTTTCTCTCTCTCTCTCTCTCTTTCTTTCTTTCTTTCTTTTCATTCTTTTCTATCTTTCTTTCTTTCTTTCTTCTTTTTTTTTGAGACAGAGTCTCACTCTGTAGCCCAGTGGCATCATCTCAGCTCACTGCAGCTTCAGCCTCCCGGGGTCAGATAATCCTTCCACCTCAGCCTTCCGAATAGCTGGGACTACAGGTGACATGCTCGGCTAATTTTTTTGTTTGTTTGTTTGTTTTGTTTTGTTTTTGTAGAGATGGGGTTTTGCCATGCTGCCCAGTCTGGTCTTGAACTCCTGGGTTCAAATGGTCTGTCTGCCTGAGACTCCCAAAGTACTAGGATTACAGATTGAGCCACTGCTCCTGGCCGAATTTTTATTAAATAAAGATTCCATGAAAAAAAAAATAGACCAGATTGTGATATTTTAAAAATCGCTCAAATAATTTAAAAAGAGAGATGGCAAAAACAGACATGTTAATGGTAATAAAGAGAGCTCTGTTATCAGGAAGATAGAGTATCTTGAAGACTTACTCTACAGATAGAATGTAAAAGAGAAAAAATAGTTTTTTGGAACTGTATCTATATAGTTTAGATTGACCAATCAATTACATGAAACCTTTCATCTGTTTTGCTTTTTGGTAGAAATCACAATACTTGGAATTTGAAATGATAAGGCAGTCACTTTAACTATCCTAATGAAATTTAGTCTACCTTCAGCACACCAATCAATTGCTTAGTTATTATCTCTTAAAGTTAATGTGGAAGTCTACTTCACTTGAAGGGAATATATTTTCGGCTTCAGATTAAGGAGGATGAATTTAGCAAATGAATATTTACTTCCTCTGCAATGAAATGAAAATAAATTAATGAGAGCTAGTGACTGTACATGCTTCTGCTTCGTGTTGTCAACAGCATTTATTTGTCATCTCTCTTTTCCTCAAATGCATGCTGTCTCACACCTCTCTGCAAGAACATCCTTTTCCACCTTATCATCTTAGCAAATTCTTACCTTTCAAGTAAGAAGTTCCTAAACTTCCCTCCAGCTGCTCAGAGTTAAGTACACCCTGCCCTGTTCTCAATATGTGTTTTTTATACTTTTAACAATAATTTCCAAAGTATATACATCTACCTCCCTGTTTTTGTGATGGTTGCATAACACAGTGGTAAAAAGCCTATGCATGGGCACTAGACAACTTAGACTCAAATAAAAGGAACTGGCTCTGAGATCTTGGGCAAGTTCCTCAGATCTTGAGGTTTTTCTATTCTCACTTGTAAGGTCAGGGCAATAATTTAATTTACCTTACAGGCTTTTTTAAAGGAATAAATGAGTTAATATATGTAAGGAACCCACTTATATTAATATATGTAAATGAGTTAATGTATGAAAAGAAGGTTTGTATTTTCTCATCTATTATATCTATAGATTTACATATGTATAATTCTCTTAGTCTATGTTTATCAAAAAATGTATTCGTATAAATATTGCTGAAAAATCTTAAGTTGTATACTCATATTTCTCCATGCTGTATTTATATAGCACAAAGAGGGCACTTGGCAATACACAGTTAATGTTATAGAAAGTTAATTCTAATAGTAAAAGTTAAAAAGTACTTTGAAGCTATCCACATTAAAACAGTTAACCAGAAGACTGCCAGATCTTCAATACATACTGCCTGCCCTCCTCTGAATTTAAATTCTCAACCTTACTTTAGAAAAATAGTGTTTACCTCTGTTTTGAATTTTTACTAATCCAGCCAGGCAGAAGAGACCTAAATAAGCTTACAACTTAACTAATTTTGTCTTCGTTCCTTCTAAAACATGTGGAATATGCTTGCTTTACTGTTTAAAAGTGTTGTTTTATTGATCTTTTTATATGATCCCTTTACAGCAAAAGGTTTTGATATAGTCGAATAGTATGCTATAGATTGTGTAATAATAACGCTATGTTATTAAGACCTGGTATATATTTTCCCTTATTACTTGTCTGCCTTTCCATTGATGTTTTAATTTCTATCATCCCTCTCAAGCCTCTTCCCAATTATTCCAGGAAGTGGGTTCCCAGTGCTAGTCAGCTGCCTTTCTTTTGGCATTGCTTCTTTAGAAAGCAATGATCACTGGGTCTATTACTCATGTCAATTATTCTTCCCATCTTCAAATTCTGATTTTGATAGAAGGAAAGCTTTTTCCTTTGCTCCTTTATTCTGAGAATATATTTCAAGACCCTATTATTTTCAGCTAAAATACTTTTCCTGTGGTTTGGCACTCATTTCTTTCACCCATTGCTAAAGCTAAAATCCCTTATCTTGCTTCTAGTTATTTTTATATATGACACCTCCAAGAAATTACTAGATTTCTTTATATTTTTTGAAGGATTTCTGCATATAAAAGTTTTATGTCCCTTTCCCACTTTAGTTTAGTGGCCTATAATTTCCTTGTTCTAGTGGTTTTAACTTGAAATATTTTCAATTGCTGAATCTTGAGCTCTTTCTTAAATCTTTTCATCTTCCTGCAGTAGGTTTCCCAGAAGCCCTCAGAGAACCAAATCAAGATGCTTTTTTCTTTCATTCAAAGTCAGTCCTCTAATTATTCCTATGATATTCTGAGCTGAATTCATACTGAACTCTTATCTGGTCATCTTACGTATATTTTACTAAAAGTTGGATAAAAATATTTATGTTTCCTGCCCTTTTCATTGTGGTTTGTTGGCCTTAAAAACTCTTTACATAATGTAAGATTGGGCTTCTGAAACCCCAAAATCTTGCATCTTCTCAATCTAGCTGTCACCAATGGCTTTCTCAATTTTTTTTTTTAATTAGACAAAAAGATATGGGCTTTTCTCTTACTTCAGAGATAGTTTTAAATAAAAGAAAATGCAATCAGATGCAAAAAGAAAATACAGTCTTCCTAGGAGGCAGTTGGGAGGGCAATGAACACAGAGCAATTTCCCAGTAATATGGGGCCTCTGATGTAGGCTAAGAAAGCGCGGAAAACCTTGCAGGAATATAATTAAAGAACTTAAAAATTCAGAATAGATTCTCCTACTTCACTAAAATGATATCCACCATCAACAAACAAAGCAACAAAAACAATAACAAAAAACACTGTTTCTTCAAGAAAGTCCTCATCCTGGTTCTGTGTTAGTCATGGAAGTTACTATATATATATATTTTTTTTATACTTTAAGTTCTAGGGTACATGTGCATAGGATGAGTTTGTGTCCTTTGTAGGGACATGGATGCAGCTGGAAACCATCATTCTGAACAATGAGGTGGGAACTATATTGTTATAGTACTTTTACTCCTAAAAAAAATCCCATGTCAAATTCTTCTACTCTCCTTCTCTCTCTCCTCTACTGCAATTTTAATGTCTATTTCATATAATATGTACACTGTACATATTATTTCTTTAATCTTCACGACAATTTACAAATTAGACATTAGTACCTCATTTGCCAGATGAGGAAATTGAGGCTTCAAAGATTAACTTCTCAAACTGATTCAGCTAGAAACCTATTTGGGACAAATACTACCACGTATATATTATGTATACCCTCTATCCCCTTTCCTGCCCCAATGCATTTTTTTTTTTAAGTGGAGAATTCCGTAAAAAGTTAGAGAGATGGAAACTCCCAACTGGTAAGCCACAGAAGTATTGGCTATAGTTTAGTATTAAAGGGCTTTCCTGATGGCCAGAGATTCCAGGACTCCAGGAATTTTCTTTTTGTAGGCCTATATGAACAAAAACACGTGAGTTACCATAAAGAAAGGATATAAAATATTGTGAGGGGCACCATGCCAATGATTCCTAAGTTAGAAAGGAGGAACTGCACCAGAGATTCTATTTTAACTATCATTGTATCCTCTCACTAAGCACATTAGCTGATGCTACCCCATAGGTACTAAAAAGTTGAATTAATTAATAATGAGTGTATAAAACAAGGTGAATCAAAGGAAAAAGAATCGATGATTGTTAGGGAATCAGACAGGGACACGGAGAACATCAACATCTGATCTAGTATTTGACGCATATTAGTGGTAGCAATTGAGATTAAATACATGCATGAGCTTTGGATAAGTCAGCTTTTAGGTAGACACCTGAATTTACATCTACACATCAACCAGTGATGGTTTTTTTAAGCCACCTGAATGGAATTCAGCAATTTACACCTGTGCTTTTTGTTCTTCAGATGCTTCCATAGCCTCTGAGAAATGAAGGAATGGGTAATCGCAGGGGAGGCAGGAACTCCATGGCATTATCCATGCTGGTCCTGATTCTGTTGTTACAGCTCCATGTAATTCATTTGTGACCCCAGGCCCCGGGAAGAGAGGGAATCTTCAAGCTCCCTTCATGCAGTAGAGAATCACTATTCTAGGACTAAATAAAAACCAGCAGAGAAAACCCCTCAATAATTTGTCAAGACCAGAGGTACGCACATCGCTATAGCGGGGCCTGCTGAGAAGTAGTGGGACACAGCAGTTGTGATCACCGGCTCTGTAGCCAGGCTACCAGATGCTAATAGTGTGACCAATATTAGCATCCAGAGCACAGTGCTTAAATAAGGACCAAATGAGCCAATGTATACAAATTGGTTAAAACAGCACCTGGCACTTATTAAACTCTGATTCCATTAGCTATTAGTAGTAGTAAGGCAACTATTTGTAAAATGGAGAGAAGGAAACCAATGTGATTGGGGTATATGCGGGATGTGAGATAGGAAGTAGATGTACATAGAAAAGAGGCAGTAGTAGGAGAGAATGGAATGTAGCCAGATGTGTGGAGACATTATTGTTCCTGATGCTGTCTACATTGCCTTATTGGCTTACCTTTGTATTAATTCCAAGCAGGGCCAGGTTGGGGAGTCCGTGGTTTATACTGGAAGAGGGGAGGAAGATAAATGTCAAGAATAGGGAGAAGGTTAGTTACTCAGAATTTCTGCTTGGTTCTGGCTTTCTAAATAGGCCTACTCAGCTGTTGGATAGGAAAATAGCTGGTAGGTTTCCAGATGTATGTCAGGAAAAGGAGGAAAAAAAGTAAGGACCTAGCAACCTGACATTAGGATCATGACAGAGACATGAACCACGATAAGAAAGCTGAAAGAGCTCACAAAATTATAATAAACAGCCCAGCACTCTTTCTCCTCAACCCTCGACCCCAACCACATTTCTGGCCAAATAAGTTATTAAGAGAAGATCTTGGTAATTCAAACATGGAAAATTCCATGGCTACTTTAATTCTGTTAGAATTTTATAAAGCCATCTTCATACAGTTAAATTGAACTCTATGTACCCAGTGCAAACAAGGGAGAAATTTTACAATTACTCGGTTTGCTTGATCGATTCAGACAGCCAAACTGGGTTAGTTATTTTGGTATGATTACTTGATCCAAAAAAATCCACTTGGAGGCTTGAATTATCTAGTTTAGCTGTCTAAATTGATCAGATTAATCAAATTTTAATGAAGTTTTGGGTTGAATTTCATCCAGGTTTGATTTTTTAGTCAATCATTGTCTACATCTCTAGCTGAAAATAGCAGTACAATCAAAGGGAATTAAAGCAATCTGAGACAATTTAGTAATACTATAAAATACTTTATCTTTATTCAGTTATTACCAAAGAAAATGGCAGTGATTATATCCGAAATATATCCATATGGTCTGTCCCCTAGATCTACAAAGCTAATCAAATCAGTGTAGTCAGAAATCTTTTTTCCTTGATCAGCCATATTCTTGCATGCCCTTGATCAAGCTTTTGCTGCTGAGACTAAGAGCATCACAGAACAGCAGCTGTGGCAATTTCTATGACACTTAAAATATTTTCCATGCTTATCTTTTTCTTCCACAACCCCTTCCTTCTTTGCTTTCTCCTCCATATATTCCTTTTCTCTGTTTTTTTTTTTCTTTGTTTCTCTTTTTAACTTTCCTTTTTATTCATTCTCTAATTTTGTAAGAGCTCTTGTGGACCTATTTATGTCCAACTGCTAGGGGCATTCAGTGCCTGGGGTCAAGACAGGGTGCTGACATTCAAAAGCAGCGCAAATATTCAGAAGACTAACAAGTACTGCTCTCACATATCTCCTAGGAAAAACTTTAAAGTGGTTATTTTGTTTTCAATTTTTTAATTGTAGTAAAATACACATATAATAGTTACTATCATAACCATTTAAAGTGTACAGTGTAGTGGTATTAAATACATGCCTAATAATTTGCAACCATTACCACCATCCATCTCCATAACTCATTTCATCTTGTAAAACTGAAACTCTAAACCTTTTAAGCCAAAGCTTCCCATTTCTGCCTTTCTTTAGCCTCTGGCAATGACTATTATATTTTTTGTCTCTATGATTTTGACTACTCTCAGTATCTCATATAAGTGGGTTCACACAGTACTGGTCTTTTGTAACTGGCTTATTTCACCTAGCATAATGTCCTCAGTGTTCATCTGTGTTGTAGCATATGTCAGAATTTCCTTTCTTTTTATAGGCTGAATAGTACTTCATTGTATTTATATTACCACATTTTGCTTATCCATTCATTCGTGATGAACACTTGGGTTGCTTCCACGTTTTAGCTATTGTGGATAATGCTTATATGAACATGGATATATAAATACCACTTCGAGACCCCGCTTTCAGTTTTTTGGGTATATACCTAAAAGTGAAATTGCTGGATCATACAATAATTCTATTTTAAATTGTTTTAGGAAACGCCCTACTGTTTTCCACACTTGTTATTCTCTGTTTTTGTAAATAGTAGCTATTTGTATTAGTAAGGATTTTCCAGAGAAACAACCAATGAGAGAGAGAGAGAGGGATTTGGAGATTTGTCATAGAAATTGGCTCATGTTATTATGGAGGCTGAGAAGTGCCACAATATGCCATCTGCAAGCTAGAGAACCAAGAAAGCAAGTGGTGTAATTTAGTCTGAATCCAAAGGTATAAGCTTCAGAGTCTGAAGTTCCCAGAATTAGGAGTTTCTATGTGTGAGGGCAGGAAAAGAAGAATGTGCCAACTCAAGGAGAGAGAGTGAATTTATACTTTGGCTACCTTTTTGTTCTATTTGGGCCTTCAATGGATTGGATGATGCCTACTCGCAATGATAACAATGGATATTCTTTACTCAGTCAAATACTATTAATAATGTTTTCCAAAAACATCCTTAATGACATATTCAGAAGTAATGTTTTACCAGCTACTTGAGCATATCATAGTCCAGTCAAGTTGATACATATAGTTAACCATCATACCAACCTAATGGGTGTAAGGTAGTATCTTGTTGTGGTTTTGATTTGCATTTCCTTAATGAACTGCTGATGTTGAGGATATTTTCATGTGCTTATTCATCATTTGTACATCTTTTTTGAAGAAATGTCTATTCAAGTCCTTTACTCATTTTTCAATCAAGTTGTTTTTTTTGCTGTTGAGTTTTAGGAATTCTCTATACATTCCAAACATTAATTTTTAAAATCAGATATTAGATTTGTAAATATTTTCTCCCATGCCGTGGGTTGCCTTTTTACTTTGTTGATACTGTCTTTTGATGCACAAATTTAAAAAATTTTCATGAAATCCAATTTGTCCATTTTTTACTTGGTCGACTGTAACTTTGGTGTCTTATCCAAGAAGTCATTGCCTAACTCATTGTTATAAAGATTTTGCCCTAGGTCTTCATCTAAAAGTTTTATAGTTTTAAGTCTTACATTTAGAATTTTGAGTTAGTTTTTTGTGTATGGTGTTAGGTAAGGGTCCAACTTTCTTCTTTGGCATGTGCATATCCAGTTTTCTCATAACTATTTGTTGAAGAGACTGTCCTTTTCCCACTAAAAGTTCTTGCCACCCTTGTCAAGAATTATTTGGACATATATGTGAAGGTTTATTTCTGTGCTCTCTATTCCTTTCAACTCCATGTCTGTCCTTATGCCAGTACCACACTGTTTTGATTACTGTAGCTTTGTAGTAAGTGTTGAAATAAAAAAGTGTGAATCCTTTAACTTTGTTTTTCTTTTTCAGGATTGTTTTGTCTATTTAGGATCTCTTGAGATTTCATATAAATTTCAAAATGGATTTTTCTATTTATGCAAAAAATGTTATTGGAATGTTAACAGGGATTACATTGAATCAATAAATCACTTTGGGTAGTACTGGCATTTTAATAATATTGAGTGTTTTGATCCACGAATATGGAATGTGTTTTCATTTACTTACGTTTTTAATTTCTTTCTGCAATGTTGTGTAGTTTTTATTGTACAGGTCTTTCATCTTTTAGTTTAGTACTTAGAAATTGACTTTTCAGTGCTATTATAATGGAATTTTAAATGTTATTTCCTTTCAGATTGTACGTTATTGGTGTATAAAAATGCAACCATTTTTTCTGTGTTGATATGGTATCCTGCTACTTTGCTGAATTCATTTACTAGCTCTAATAGATTTCTTATGGGATCTTTATTATTTTCTACATATAAGATCATATAATATGCAAACAGAGTTAATAATTTTATTTCTTTTTTTCCAAGTTGGATGTCTTTTATTCCCTTGTCTTCACTAATTGCTCTGGTTAAAACTTTTAGTACTACATTGAATAGAAGTAGTGAGAGTGGGCATCCTTGTCTTTTTGTCTGATCTTAGAAGAACAGCTTTAAGTCTTTCATCATTGAATACAATGTTTGCTTTTTATATATGACTTTTATTATGGTCAGGTCATTTCTTTCTACTCCTAGTTTATGGAATATTTTTATTGTAAAAAGGTATTCTGCATGAATTGGGATAATGATGTGCTTTTTGTTCATTCTGTTAATGTGGTATATTACATTGATTGACTCTGTATTTGAATCATTCTTGCATTCCCAGATTAAACCTCACTTGGTTATGGTATATAATTTTTCTAATATGTCAGTGAATTAAGTGTGCTAGTATCAATTTTCACAAGAAATATTGGCTTGTAATTTTCTTTCCTTGTAGTATCTTTATGTGGCTTTAGTATCAGAGTAAAGCTGGCCTCAGAGAATAAGTTAAGATGTTTTCTCTCCTCATTTTTTTTTTTTTTTTTTGAAAAGTGTAAGAACAATTGGTATTAATTCTTCTTTAAATGTTTGTTAGAGTTCACCAGTGAATCCGTTAGGTTCAGGGCTTTGCTTTGCTGGGAGATATTTGATTACTAATTTAGTTTCCTTACTAGTTATAGGTCCAATCGGATTTTTAATTTCTTAATAATTTAGTCTTGGTAGATTTTATATTTTTAGGAATTTGTCAATTTCATCTACTGATACAATTTGTTGGCATACAATTGTCCATGATACTCTCTTATAACCTTCTTGTTTGTGTAGAATTGGTAGTAATGTTTTCATTTTCATTTCAGTAGCTTCTCTTTTTCTTAGTTCAGCCAACTAAAGTTTTGTCATTTTCGTTAATCTTTCTGAAGAACTAATATTGGGGGGCTTATAATTTTCTCTATTGTGTTTCTATTCCCTACTTCATTTATCTCTGCTCTGATTTTTATTTTTTCCTTCCATCTTATAGCTTTGTGTTTAGTTTGTTGTTTTTCTAGTTCCTTCAATTGTAAAGTTAAATTGATGGTTTGAGACTTTTTTTGTTTTTTAATGTAACCAGTTGTAGCTATATGTTTCCTCCTTAGCACTGTTTTTGCTGCATCCCATAATTTTTGGTATTTTATATTTTCATTTTCATTCATCTCCAAATATTTTCTTCATTTTTTGAATGGTTGTTTAAGAGTATGTTGTTTTATTTCCACAAATTTGTGAATTTTCCAGTTTTACTTCTGTTGTTCATTTCTAACTTTATCCCAGTGCTGTCACAGAAGATACTTTGTATGACAGCTATCTTTTAAAATTTATTGAGACTTAATTTGTGGACTAAGGTATGGTATATCCTGGAAAATATCCCAAGTGCGCTTGAGAAAAATTGGTATATGTCTGTTAGATCTTGGTGTATTGTGTTGTTTAAGTTCTCTGTTTTCTCACTTTTGTCTGGTTGTTCTATTCATTATTGAGAGTGATGTATTGAAGTGTTCAATTATTATTGTAGAACTGTCTATTTTTCCCTTCAATTATTTCACATTTTCCTTAATATATTTTGATGGTCGTTAAGTGCATAAATGTTTATGTTATTATATAAACTGTTATATCCTCTTGATAATTTGACTCCTTTATCATTGTATTATAACCTTTTTGTCTCTTGTGATCTTTTCGACTTAAAGTCTATTTTGTCTGGTATTAGTGTAGCTATACTTGCTCTATATTGGGTACTATTTGCATGAAATGTCTTTTTCCATCCTTTCAATTTTAAGTTTTGTGTGTCTTTGGATCTAAAGTGAGTCTCGTGTAGACAGCATATAGTTAGATTGTGCATGTTCTTTTTAATCCATTTTGCCAATCTCCCTTTGATTGAAAAATCTAATCAATTTATATTTAAAGTAATTACTAATAAGAAAGAATTTACTTCTGAATTTTGCTATTTGTTTTCTATGTAACTTTTGTAGCTTTTGTGTCACCCATTTCATGCATTGCTGTCTTCTTCTGCATTTAGTTGATTTTTTGTTTAAACTACTTTCTTATTCCTTTTGTATATATTCTATGGCTATTTTCTTTGTAATTACCATGGAGATTATATTTAACATCCTAATGATATAACACTCTAATTTGAATTTATACCAGTTACCTTCAATAACATACCAAAACTCCACTTCTTTAATAGCTCAGTTCTTACCCCATTCAATTTTTGATGTCATGAAATTACATCATTATAAATTGTGTGCTCAAAAATATAAAATAGGAATTTTTCTAAATGCATCAGTCTCTTAAATTATGTAGAAAACAAAATGTGGGGTTACACATCAAAGTTACAATTATATTGGGTTATAGAGCAATACTTTTTAAAATGTTTCTTAAAAGTGGAGTTATAAACCATCATTACAATAAGATGATACCAGCTTTTATTATTGCTTGTATATTTACCTTTATTGAAATCTTTATTTCTTCATATGGCTTTTTTTGCATTACTCTCTAGTGTCTTTTTTTTTTTTTTTTTTTTTTTTTTTTGAGACGGAGTCTTGCTCTGTCACCAGACTGGAGTGCAGTGGCGCGATCTCGGCTCACTGCAACCTCCGCCTCCTGGGTTTAAGCGATTCTCCTGCCTCAGCCTCCTGAGTAGCTGAGACTATAGGGGCATGCCACCATGCCCAGCTAATTTTTGTATTTTTAGTAGAGACGCAGTTTCACCATGTTGGCCAGGATGGTCTTGATCTCTTGACCTCGTGATCTCCCTGCCTTGGCTTCCCAAAGTGTTGGTATTACAGACATGAGCCACAGCACCCGATCCTGTCTAGTGTCCTTTTATTTCACCCTGTAGGACTCCCTTGAACATTTCCCTTAAATATTTGCAGGGCAGGTCTAGTGTTTATCTGGATATTTTAAATCTTGTCCTTTATTTTTGAAGGACAGTGTTGCTAGAAATAGAATTCTTGGTTGACATTTTTTTTTCTTTTACTACTTTGAATATATCAGCCTAATAGCTCCCAGCCTCCAAATTTTCTTATGAGAAATCCGATAATGTTATTGAGGTTCCCTTGTATGTGATGAATTGCTTTTCCTTTGGTGCTTTCAAAATTCTCTCTTTGCATTTGTCTTTCTAAAGCATCGTTATATGTCCCGGTGTGGGGTTGCTTTGAGTTTATCTTACATGGAGTTTGTGGAGCTTAAAGTAACTCCATCTTTGATGCTAATCCACCATATTGACTTCTGATGAACTGCAATTCTGAGAATGCCCCTTAGATTTCTACTTTTACATGCTTACTGCAAATCTTGTCTTTAGGTCAAAACAACTTTGATATTATCATAAATATACTTACCATAAATGCTGCCCTTCGACAAATTTTCTGTGGTATGTAAGTCCTGGGTCTAGGGGGTAATTACGTGAGGATCCACCAAGTCGTTTTGTGGACTTCTGAGACATGCCTTCTGTTTTTTAAGTCCCTAGTAAGTGTTCCAGCCACACTACCCTCCTAGGTGCTCCTTTGACACACCAGGAGCTACTTGGCCCTTGCTGTATTCCTGTGCACTCTTCCCAGGCTGTTCACATGGCTCACTCTTTTACATCTTTCAGCTCTTTCCTCAAATATCCTTTTAGTTAGACTTTCCCAGACACTTAATTAAAATTACTACTGAAACCAGTTTTGCAAAAATTACAACAGTGAAGAAATTATAACAATGAAAGTGATCTAACCTAACCAACTCCATCTTACTTTTAATCTTCAAACCGCCCTTTGTCATTCCTAGGCATGGGTCAGAGTAACTTTGGGAGAAATTTAGTTTTTAGTTTAAATAATAATAGCCCCTCCTCAAACTAAACTGCCTTTGTAAAACTAATGAAAGGTCACCAGGTTAGGAGGATGAGAGGGGCCTGAATTCTGCTAAGATGTAGGTGTAGTTAAATAATTACCAGCTGTTATACTAGGGGTCACAAGATTTGCAACTTCCTCAATTACTCCTATAAATAACATCACTATTGTAGAACCTAAAATTGGCCTTTTAAGATTTTTTTTTTCAGGCTTCTGCCTTTTTGACAACCAGATGGTCCCACCCAGACTGGTGACTCCTCTGTGGCCCCCACCCACAAGGGGACTCAGTGCACAATGACTGTTTTCCACACCCCTATGATTACATCTCCAACTAACCAGCAGCACCCAGTCCCTATCCTCCTACCCACCAAATTGTTCTTGAAAAACCCTAACATCTCGATTGTTGGGTCAGCTGATTTGAGTCATAATAAAGCTCCAGTCTCCTGTTTAGCTGACTCTATGTGTATTAAACTCTTTCTCTATTGCAATTCCTATCTTGATAAATTGACTGTATCTGGGCAGCATGCAAGACTAACACATTTGGTGGTTACACTACCCACTCAACACTTCTATCCTCCCCTGCTTAATTTTTTTTGACACTCTTTGTGACCATCATCACACTGTATTTTATACTTAGTTATGATGTTCAATCTCTCTCTCTCCCTACTAGAACATAAGCCCTGAGGACAGAGATTTTTGTCTTTGCCTTTTTCCTCCTTGCTTATATCCCCAGGGCACAGAGCAGTATTTGGCAGCTTCTTGATATATAATTAATATGTGTTAATGAGTGCCTATATAATTAATTTACAATTGCATTGGCATGAAGACAATTGCATATATAGGAATTTTTAAAGAGATGTTTATTAATGTTTTGAGGATGTGGTTTTTGAATAATGCTTTAAATAAGTACTTCTTTTGCTAACAAATAGGCATCTAATGAAAAAAGAAATTGTCAATTTCTTTTCTGAATTCCAGTCACCTTCTTTCTTCCCTGTCTGGGCCAGCCAGAAGAAAGGGTAGCATTTTGCTAAGTTCTAAAAAATTCTTCATTCTGCTCTCTGTTGTTTAGTGTTAAATTCAGTCTGATTGTTGTCTATATATTATAGTTATATTCTTATATTATGAATGTCTTATAGAGATACAGTTACTAGGAATTAACACTGATCATTTCAGAAAAAATATAAGATTAATGAATAAACACAATGTAGACCTGGTAAACCCTGTGTAATGAAGCACTTTATGCATATCCTTCAACTAAGGTTTTGCCTATGTTCACAATAATCACTTCTGCCCATTTGAGGATATATGTGCTTACACATCTCGAAGCATTTAATGTTCTTCACATTAAGTTTTGGCACTTCATAGAGCATAAGCCATACCTAGGATAATCATGGGAGCTGACATTCTTCATTTTCTGTACCTTAAAGTTAAAACTTATTTAAGTTAATCTTTTTTGTTTTCATATTTTTTTTCACCAAAGTAAAACTTCCAGAGCATGAAATAATGCAGTTAGGATAACAGATTAAAACAACAACAACAACAACAAAACACACTGTAACTTTTTGTTGTGGCTATATAATGGCAAGGTCAAACTAAGGTGCCATCTGTCTAGATTCCTGTCTCAAAATTCAAAATGAGTGAGCATTGGGAAGCCTGCTTCACTGATAAAAATCAGTGACCAACACAAGAAAGGGAAATGATGAAAATCCTCATCATTGGCCTGTTTTTTTTCTGTGCAAATAGGTCATCGGGAGGAACCATGTATGGTGGCTATCGGGATGTTTGTTACCTAAGAGCCCAGTGGGAGTTTCTAGTACCTCCCCAAACTTCCTGCCTCTATTTGAAGTGTCTCTACAGTCTGATTCTCTTCATCAGCTATCAAAACTTATTTCCCACTAATTTCATTCTAAAGCCTCTGTTTCTGTCATAATGATCCTGACTGTCTCCAGCCCTATTTCTCTCACGGCTGTTTCTTTACCTTGTTTAAATTGTTTCCTTTGCTCATATTCACCCTCTGTTGCACCCCTGCCACAGTTTCAGAAATTTTAAAAACACATTTAAGTTTTACCTCCTCTAAGATACCTTTCCTGGATAAACCAATTCATACAATCTCTTTTCTCATTCTTTTAAAAATTCATTAATTATTTCATTCACACTATACTTGAATAATCTACCCATGTGCCAGATCCTGCTGGAAGTAATGAGGACAAAAGTGAATAAGAATTAATAAACTTAGCCAGGCACAGTGGCCCACGCCTATTTTCCCAACACTTTGAGAGGCCAAGGCAGGTGTATCACTTGAGGCCAGGAGTTAGAGACCAGGCTGGCCCACATGTGAAACTCCATCTCTATTAAGAATATGAAAATTAGCCAGGTGTGGTGGTGTGTGGTGTGCACCTGTAATCACAGCTACTTAGGAGGCTGAGGCACAAGAATCACTTGAACCCAGAGGTGGAGGTTGCAGTGAGCTGATAATACTCCAATGCACTCCACCCTGAGTGACAGAGCAAGACCTTATCTCAAAAAAAAAAAAAAAAAAAAGATTAATAAACTTGTAATTCTTGGTGAACAATGATGGAAAATAACAAAATAACAGAGGATGTTATATAGGTACTCAAGAGAAGTCACTGATTCCTGCCTGCTGTTCTTTATATACTTTACCCAAATTCACCAATTTCAATATTTTGTTACATTTGTTTTCTTGCTTGCTTGCTTTTTCTCCCTACATTTCCTGAACTACTTGTGAATAAATTGCATACATTATTTCCCTTTACTCTTTAATAATCTGTGTATTATTTTCAAAGAACATTTCTCACATAACCACACTCAAATGGTCAAATTCAGTAAATATACAATTGATACAATATATACTTTTATGCTTTGCTATTTTCCCTTGATATATTGTGGAAGTAACTCCCTACTGCTTCAGTGAATTCTTCTTCATTTTCTTTTATAGCTACCTAATACTATACTGTTGTATTGTGTGCATGTAACATAGTATATTCAACCAATCTCCTATGCCTGGATATTTAGGTAGTTTCCAATATTTTGCAATGACAAATAATGAGGTAATTAATAACCCCTTGCATGTATTTTCATATTGTTCAGGGTAAATCCCAGGAAGTGGAATGGCTGCATGAAAAGATAAATACATACAGTTTTGTTTAAATATTGCCAAATCTGCCCTTCCCTAAGAGTTAAGCCATTTTGCCTTCCTTTCAGCAACATATGAAAGAATCTTGCCAGTAGTGTATTTATATGCTTTTGAGGTTTTGCCAATATGATGGATAAGAAAAGTTATCTCAGTGAGTTTTAGTGTACATTTCTCCTTCTATGAGTAAAGTAAACTTTACATTTAGGGACTACTTGGTTAATTATATCTTTATGCTTTTGCCCATTTTCAACAAGATTTTAAGTCTTTTGTTCTCAATTTTCAAGGCTTTTTACATATTAGGAATATTAGCATTTTTCTTTCATATTTGTTGTAGTAATTTTTTTCTGTTTGCCATTTACCTTTGAGTTTACATATGGTGATTTTTTTGTTCAATTTGTTTTGCCATTCAAAAGCTTTTAAATAATTTTTTATATAGTTAAATTTATCAATCTTTCCTTTTATTGCATCTAGATTTGGGGGCCGTAGTTATAAAGTTTGGCTCTATACCAAAGTTAAGAAGGAATAATTCACTTGTGTTTCCTTTTAGTACTTGTATGATTTCATTTATTACATTTAGATTGCTGATAACATTTGCAGTTTATTCTTGGTAATGGTGCAAGGAATAAATCTAGTTTTACTTTTACTAAATGATTACCTAGTTGTTCCAGCACCATTTATTAAGGAGATCTTCTTTGTCCCATTGATAACATCTTTCACATAGCATATATATATATATACACACACACACACATATATATACGCACACACACACATATACACACACACATATCATGTACATATGTACACGTATACATGTACACGTACATACGTGTGTGTGTGCACGCGTTGAAATTGGTGAGTCTGGGTAGAGTGTATAAAGAGCAGCAAGCAGGAATCAGTGACTTCTCTTGAGCACTTATAACACCCTCCGTTATTTTCCATCATTGTTCATCATGGATTGTGAATTTATTAAGTCTTATTCACTTTTCTGTCCTCATTACTTTCAGCAGAATCTGACACATGGGAAGGTTTTGTTTATAGCATGAATGAATTTTGTATAGGTGTGTGTGTGAGAGAGACAATCTAGTTTTAGACCTAATATTCTACTTATCTGCTTATTCATGCATCAATTCCATACTTAATTGCAAAGTTATCCTTATTTAATATAGTAGGTCTTAGCCACATGTGGTTACTGAAATTTAAATTTACTATAATGAAATAAAATTAAAAATTCAGTTGTTTAGCTGCACCATGTACCTTTTAAGTGTTCATTTAGCCACATGTGGCTATTTTATTGGACAGTGCAGATATAAAAATTCCATCATCACAAAAGATCCACTGGATAATGCTGTTAAAGAGGTTTTTTAGTATGTTCTAATACCTGCTATGGTTAGTTCTTTCTTATATCTCTTTAGAAAATATTTTTCTGGCTTTCCCTTTTGGTCTGTTTAATTTTTATTTTTTGAGGCAGGGTCTCCCTTTGTTGCCAAGGCTGGAGTGCAATGACATGATCATTGCTCATTCATTGCAGTCTTAACTTCCTGGGATCAAGTGATTATCCCACTTCAGTGTCCTAAAGTGCTGGAATTACAGGCATGAGCCACTGCACATGGCTATTTTTAAAATTTTTAAAATAGAAACAGGGTCTCAATATGTCGCCCAGGCTGGTCTCAAACTCCTGGCTTCAAGCAATCCTCCCGCTTTGGCTTCCCAAAGTGTGGGGATTACAAGCATGAGCCACTGTGCCTGGCTGTTTATTTTTTTTTATATGAATTTTGTTATCACCTTGCCTAGCTCAAGGAAAAAGCTCCTCGGTATTTTATTAGGATTATATTTAACTTATAAATAACTTTGGGATAGCTGATACAACTGATGATGTTGAGGTGTACTTCCATTTGTTCATGTATACTTTTGGATTTTCAGAAGTGTTTTATATGGTAGTTGCCCGTTACCCACAGTTTTGCTTTCCATGGCTTCAGTTACCCAAGGTCAATTGTAATCTAAAAGTATTAAATAAAAAATTCCAGAAATAAACAATTCATACGTTTTAAATTGTGTGTTGTTTTGAGTAGTGTGATGCAGTTTCACACCATCTTGCCTGGGATGTGAATCAGCCTGTTTCCAGCATATCCACACTGTCTACACTACCTGCCAAGGAGTCACATAGTAGCCATCTTGGTTATCAAATCAATTGTTATGATATTGCGATGCTTGTGTGTTCAAGTAACCTTTATTTGATTTAATAACAGCCTCAAAACACAAAAGTAACGATATTGGCAATTCAGGGATGCCAAAAGGAGAATCCAGAAAGTGCTGTTTTTAAGTGAAAAGTTGAAATATTTGACTTAAGGAAAGAAAAATGTTGAATACCACATCTAAATCTTCTATCCATGAAATCATGAAGAGGAAAAAGAAATCTGTACATAGAAGATAAAAGAAATCTGTACGTAGTACACGTAGGGTTTAGTACTATCTGCGGTTTCAGACATCCACTGGGGTTGTTGGAATGTAGTTTCCATGGATGAGCAAGGACTACTATAACTTCCTTTATGTCAGCTTTACACATTTCTTGTAAGTTTATCCCTTGGGATTTTACTCATTCTTACGAAAACGTTAATGGAATTTTCTACTCTGTTATATCTTCTACCTGCTCCTTATTTATGTACAGGCTTTAATGTTTATCTTATATTCTGCTATGTGACTGAATTATTTTATTGTTTTAGTTTTATTATTCATTTTCACTTGTTACTGGATGTTATTAAAGGCCTTTTCAGCATCTATGGAGATAATTATGTGATTTTTTTCCTTAAGTCTGTTAATGTGATCGATTATATTATTTGGATTTTTCAATATTAAACAATTCTTACACTTTTTATATCAATCCTTCTTAGTCATGGTAATGACTTCTCCTAAGATCCCTCTAAAGTTACTTGCTTGCCTGTATTAATGAACATTTTCTGATCCAAATCTTCTTGTTACCAGGCTCCCATCTGCCAACAGATATCTTCTGTTATCTCAGCTATAGTTTTTGATACCAAAAATTTATTCTGGTCATGACATCTGCGACTCATCACAGTCTGAACTTAGTGTCTTCACTGTTTCAGTGCCTTTTCCTATCCTCCCCCACCTTCCCATTATTATCCCACTGTAGAGAACACATCTAGTCTGAATCAGCTCCATCTACATACATATTGTCATGTCTCCTGTGTAAGCTACATCATATATAAGTGATAGTAGCAATTACTCTTGTCCATTCATTCGCTTAACAAATATATATTAAACATGAACTAACTACTACATGCTGTACCATCTGCTCAACTATCTAAACTCACAATCCCTGTCCTAATTGAATTTAAAGTCTTGTGGGAGTTGCAAACAAATTAACAAAAATTGTCTTTAATGAGAGGAGCAGTGTGTGCAACTAGGAAGTCAAAAAAGACTTCCTGCAGTTAATGATATTTACCCAAATCTGAAAAACAAAAATATGATGAGGGAAAAAACAGAGGGGAGAGTATTCTTGGCAGAGTTTATAGGAGGTGCAACAGTGTGAGAAGACCATGACTTGTGTGTGGAACTTGGAAAGGTCTGTATAAAGAAGGGGGAGGGAGGAGGAGTGAAGCGATGATTAAAGTATTTCCATGACTGTTCCTATTGTGGTCATCTTTTTCACTAAAATAAATTAATATCTGAAGTAGTCTTCATTTTTACATTATGTCACTTTGGGTTTCCTCTGTGGAACCCTTTCCCTGGCTAGGAATTATGAGTTGCAGAGCAGATATCTTACACTCTACTTTTCAAAACATAAACTGGTAACTGCTCCTAATGAAGAAGAGGCCATTGTTCTCTTTCACTAGGAAAAACTTTACAAACCTCAAATATGTTTATTTATTTTGTCAAAACTCCCTGCCTTGACAAATAGGACCTAACTCAGAGTCCCTAGAGACTGGGTTGGACACAAACTGTGTGTTTCTGGCCAGAGAACGTAAGAGCAAGGAGCTCAAGTAGATCCAAGGATGCAATTGAAATTAAAAGCCAGGGAGGGAGACAGTTTAAGGGCTCAACCTTAAGAAGCAAGGCAGAGGGGGCAGAAACTATCAGTTTATCCAGGAATAAGGCATTTGGAACTAAGGCAAGTGAGTATTAGACTAAAACAAGGGATTTGGACAAAAGAGTGGGAGTGGATTCTGGATATACTCCATGAAATGTTGGAGTAGCCCCAGGGACATTTTTATAGGGCACATATGGTCTCAGCTGTGAGTGAGGAAGGAGCTGTTAAGGGCTAAGCTAGATCTTGAGGAGGTCTCAGTCATTTGTGGATGAAACAATAGCAATGCAGTCTGAGAACTTGTATACTCAAGGCATGCTCTAAGTAGGAGAAAGCTTTAGGATTTTAATGAGGACTTTATAGGAATGGCATTTGAAAAATATAAGTTGTATGATTAGACGAAGGTAAGGAAAGCCTAAGAGGAGCAAATAACATGGGTCAGGGTGGATGTATAAAAGAGCATCACGTTGCATTTAAGAATCAGTGTCTAGACTGTAGAACAGTAACTTATGTGGAATATGCCAAAGGTATGTTTGTTCCTGTTAGGTACCAACTGGTAAAGATGCAGTAATCCTAGAAGAGTAGGGCTAGGATAAGGGAAATTAACTTCAGCATACACTGGCTTCAGATGACTCATTTGGCGCTATCTGGATTGGCATTGATAGGCTCAAGTTCTGACCTATTGCATGCAGCACAGCTGTAGGAGTCTCAAGTTGATGCTGGTAACAAAGTCTCATGTAAGTGACCAATTAAGTTGGGTCAGATCTCCAGCCAGCAGTGAAGGTCCAGTGATATGACTCTTGCTCTAGTTATGTGGCATACTACAAGCCTGTTCAAGCAGGCTAACCTTCAGTACAAAGCTAGGGTTCTGGTGTAAGAAGTGGAGGGTGAATAAGGAAATTAAAGTGTAAACATACAAGAATTAGACAAACATTGAAAAGTCAGTGAGAAGGCTGAATCTTGATGGGCTTATACATGCTAAGGGTTAACACACAGCATAACAATGACCAGTCTTAGGGAAGGAAAACTGGACCCTAGAGCCTGATCTTCCCAAAGAGTTTAACTGACTCAGGCAGAATCCATTCCAAACCTTGGTATGGGCTGGGCACAGTGGCTCACGCTTGTAATCCTGGCACTTTGGGAAGCTGAGGCGGGTAGATCACGTGAGGCCAGGAATTTGAGACCAGCCTGGCCAACATGGTAAAACCCCATTTCTATTAAAAATACAAAAATTAGCTGGGCATGGTGGTGTACATTGGTAGTACCAGCTACTCTGGAGGCTGAGGCATGAGAATCATTTGAACCTGGGAAACGAGGTTGCAGTGAGCCGAGATCTTGCCACTGCACTCCAGGCTGGGCAACAGACAAAGACTGTCTAAAAAACAAAAAAACAAAAACCAATCAAACAAAAAACCCTTGGTAAGGTTGTCTTCTGAGTGAAAATCTTTGGAGTCCATAGCTGAATAGGTTGTCGCTGTAACTTTTAATCAGCGAGTTTTCTATGTCTTGCTAAGAAGTCTGGGCTTTATCCCTTAGGTAACTGAGGATCTTTGAAGAAATTTTGGAAGTGAAGTAACCAAACGTAATTTTTCTTTTGGGAGATGACTCTGGTGATAATGTGGAGGACTGACCTGGAAACTCGTAATCTCATCAGGAGACTTTTTGCCTTAAGATAGATTACGTGGTAATGGCTTGAATTGAAGTAGATATAAGGGAATACCAATTTACTCCTTTATGAATTGTTGTTTCTAACAAGATGTGGCTTATGACTCTTTGAAAAGGCAATTAACTTACCTGTGTTGGTCTGTAAACACTGCCAACCTCACATGTAAATGGAGAGAGGTAGCCTTTATATGTGTCCACCTTTCTCCCAAATCCACATGGCAATCCTCCTATTTATTGAGTGATACCCTAGGCTGACATTAATGTCTTTTTGTAAGTGCAAGGTTTGGCTCTTTTAGTTCCTAATAAGGTAGTGAACCTTAAGCTATGACTCATTTTTTTTCTGCATCTGAATAAAATCAAAGAATACATTTGGAACGAGGGAGTCAGTAGACATAAAAAGTCTCAGTCTGCTAGGTGAGAGCAAAGGAGCTACTTATGTTCCCAGATAGGAAGACCGAGTTCACTGAGAATAAAGATTTTTGGCTGCTTCACAGCCTTGACCAGGTATGCAATAAAGAAAGAGAAACCTTTCACCAAAAATGGAATTCAAGCAGATTGGATTTCATAAGATGATTTGGAAAGTTTCCATCAAGCGCACAAGCAGAGATTCCAATAGCAAGTGATAATGGACTCTGAGAAGCTCTTCACATGCATTGTATTTGTACTAGATAATTCACACTAGAGAAAGGCAATGAGCTAAGCCCAGTATTAATTTCAGGCCACCTCCCTTCTTATTTAAAGGAAACCCATGCTGTTTTACAAAATTGTCAAATTTGGCTGCATTTCGTCTATTACTGTAATTGACAGTCATCCCAAATGTCAGGTGGCTTTGTCTAAACCAAAGCAAATGGCCTTTTTTCGGTGTGTTTTCTTTCTTTCTTTTTTCATTATTATGGATCACAGTTGTGTGCTAGTGAATATAGGGTAATATTGGCAAGCATGTCACATTTTGTCTACTTTGCTATAGATATACATTATGAAACTAAAAAAAAAGACTTCATTGGCTATTCTATCTCCAGCCTGACCGATGGATAATTATTTTGTCCCATACTTCTTCCCCCAAATTAAACATTTTAATGTACTCTCAATTTACAAAATGAGAAAAAAATCTATTTACTTTCAAAGATGAAGTACGTGTCTAAGCTGCATCTATATGGAGCCTCTGGCTTAAACATTTCTATCAAAATCTATTTTGTTACCCATTCAAAACGAGAATATGCACATCTCCAAGGGTGAATAAACAGCCCAAGTGAAATTTAAATTTTTGCAATTATTGATTTTGAAGTAGCCAAAATGCTTCAGAAAATACCTAGAAACTTTTATGTTTTATTTCAGGACACTCAGAAAACAGAAAGCTTATTTTAAGTATGTATCAAGACGCAAAATGTTATAATAACTAGGTACAGTGGGCATCAGCTATCCAATATCTTTGGACCACCATTGTCTGCATTTGTATAATTTCCTACAGTGTAAATCCCACTTTCCAAGGAAGAATCCCTTTCTTCTGAGACATTTAATTTGGTTTCTATAAATACAACACACCTGGGGAAGACTTTGCTTAGAAACTGAATCAGGCAGACAAAACTGAAAGATATGATGCCTTCCTTTCTCAGAGTGGACTGTGGCAGACCTGTAATCACAGCTTTCTGAATCTCAAGCTTCCTTATTTTGGCAGAGGCATCAGCTTCCTTGGTGGGCCAGTTGGGAGTGTGATTCTGGGAGTCATTCCTGGAACTTAGCCTAATGTCTGTTTCCTCAGCCTCACAATGACTCTGTGAGCCACCCAAATCTTGTAACAAAATCCTTTCTTCCTAAAGAAGGTAGAGTGAATTCTCTTATCGCAACTAAGAATACTAGCATATTTGATAATTGCACTGCAGGATGGATGATACTAGCAGCCAGTTTGAGCTGGGAACAAATCAAATTATATAATAGCAAGAGCCTTGGCATGAAGGAAAATGATTTTGAAAGTGGGAGAGATCTAACTTGTTTCGACTGTGTTAATTTAATCTTGTGTGGTCCACAACATGATTTGAGCATCTGAACGACCATGTCTTATATTTATTTAATATAAAATAAAGCCCCTAATGTGATTTAGAATATTGATCTTGAAAATATTTTACCATAAAAAGTAGCCTGATATTAATGTAGTATTTTTATAGTGCTATCTTATTTTTTAAATAATATTTAATTATATTTTTCCAGCACATTAGTTGGAACTTGGAATAGTGTGTAGAAAATAAAACAGTATTTAGGCATAGAAAAAAAAATGCTTACCTACACAAATACCTTTGCTTCACTCCAGACCTCTTGATTCTGAAATTCTAGTAGTAATCTCTAGTACTTTGCAGTTTTTAATAAACTTGCAAAATCATTCTTATGCATTCTTATGCACTAAAGTACAAGGAGCAGTGTTTTAGAATACTAAAATAAAATTATCTTTAAAGAATTCTAATAAATTTATTTCAAAATTGTTGAAATTTGTTAACAAATTTACCACCCAGTTTTCAGTTCAGTGACTTTCACTCTAAAAGTTAAACACTGCATAAGAAAAAGTTGTTCTTAGAGATGAAATTTAAGTAGTTTTTTTTCCCAACTATCTTCTAAAATTCACAGCCAATAGTTTAAATATTCAAAACAAACAACAGTTCAACTTTTACCCAATCATCCTTTTTCAACTACTTTTTTAGCCTTTTTTTTTTTTTTCCTGATCAGTATAATAAGAAAAATGATCCAGGGGAATGTGGAGCGGTGTACAATTCTCTTCCACTTAATTCAACATTTATTGAACATTTATTGTGTAGTAGTCATTGTGCTAGGCATTAAACTTGACATAAAGTGAAATAAAATAAAATAAATTAAAAGGCCATGATTCTTGTGTCAGTAAAGGAGGAGAGCTGGACATGTGGACAGTTTTGGGATGCACATATGGTGTTTAGGAACGTGGATCAAGGATTCTCGTCCTTGGCCGCACACTGAATCCCTTGAGATGCTTTAAAAATACTAATGCCTGGCTCCCACTTCCAGAATTTCTAATGTATTGTTCTGAGATGTGTGGCCTGGGCATCAAGATCTTAAAAAACTCCCCTGCTGATTCTAATGTGCAGCAGCCAATTGAGGATTAAGGTTCACAGTTGGTTCCTAGAGGAGATGATACATAAAACAAGCCTTGATGTAGATAAAGTAGCTGTCATTAATCAATTGGTAAGTCTACATCATAACCTAACAAATAATTTGTTCAATTTATTGTTTACCAGACTAATAAAACTAATTCAAATAAAGAAAAAGCCATAATAAAGTTATCTCTCATCTATAAAAATAACTATATTTATTTCCTTCCACTTTATTTTAGTATACAAACAATTTTACCTATTTGATCTCATTTGATTTTTTCAACAGCACCATGGGAGTGAAAAAAAAATTAGAGGGGCTTTTGTCAAGAGTATGACAGTGAAGTTGCTGTGCACGTGAGGGAGTTCTGCTACGCAGATTTCACTGTGTAAGCCTGGGCTTTTTTCCAGCAGCTGTTCTTATTCTTGGGAGAAGTCAAGAAATTCAAGTTAAAATACCTTGGACTTGAATCAAAAAAAGTAGAGACATCTGGTGAAAAGAGTGATGCAAGGCTATATACTTGGGTGGAGGTCAAAGGAAAGGCAAGGGATTCAGTGGCCAAAAAGCAAGCAAAAGGGGTTGATGGGCCATGCTACCATGACTCCGCAATAACAGATAGCACTTGGGAAAATCAGCAGGTCATGTTGAAAACAACACATTCTGAGAAATGATGACAGATCCATTTATTTGTGACTTGGATTTAACTCATAAAAATGAACAAAGGAGGCTGCTGAAAGAAAATGTTCTACAGGAAGAGCCCTCAGAAAATCAGAAAATGCAAACTCAGGTTTTACTTATCAAAGAGCATGCTCTTAGTTTTAAAATAAGTACAGAATCTAAAATCCAGCTGTCAGATGCAGTTTGCATGTCCTTTAGCCTTTCTTTTCACTGGTAAAGATATGTATTTTTTGCTCTATAGGATATGAATTAGCTTTGTTTTCTATAACTTGTTTGTATCATAAAATTATCAGGCTTCTTTAAAAAAATTTAGGCTGCAGAGTCATGCTAAGTCATTCATCCAGGAAGAGCCTGGATTACCTAATTAGAAACAGATGGTGCAAGGGTGGTGCCATCAGTGCACATTTAGTTGCACACCCTTTCAAATTCATACAGAAATGAGTGGAATATTAAAATTGGGACACACCTATATGTCAGGAAAATAAAATAATTTAAAGTAGGAAATCATTATTTTCCATAAATGTTTCCAAAGCCTTTATGGAGAAATAACAATAGAAACTATAATCTCCTCCTTCTTTCTTATATTAATGCTTTGTTTGAGATGCATTGCTTCTCTGAAATTTCCTCCCTGACTCCAGCTACCCTTCCTCTATCCCTGAACTTACAAAGGTTCAGTTTGGTGTCCCTCTTCTATGCTCTCTCAGTGCCGTATAATTATTACTATTATTGGTTATCTCTCTAAATTTTAATTATGTATTTATATCTTCTCAACAATTAATTACCCTTTATGACAATTAATAACAGTATAACTTCATATTTAATCATAAAATTAATAAGCTAATATTTGCTTCTCGTGCTAGAAAGCTACATGTAAACAATGACTATTGGTTCCATTCATCATATAGTCCTATACCTGCTTGAATCCTGCATATATTAGACACTTAAAACATGTTTGTTGAATCGAAGAATGAATGAACGTAGGTGAGCTATTCAGACACAAGGACTGGATCTTATTTCTCTCCATTCCCAATATTTAATTATCTTCCTGGTCAAGGGACTGAGAATCCTAATACTTTCAAAGGCTAGGCAGATGATATAAATGTGTGAAGCAACCCTGCCCCTTGTAAACCTGTCAAGAATGATGAGCTTGCAACAACCAGAAAGGCATGTATTGCTTAAAATCATGCGCATAGCACTTTTCTTGCTGAAAAAAAAATGTCTGCAAGCTACTTTTTCAACTAGTCCACCAGTTTTATTGGTATTTCTAGGTTTTTAGTAAATACTGGTTAAAAATTAAATATTTTTGTTAATTCCTCTCTGTAGTCTTTGCTCAAAGTATTATTTCTCCATGTAACATTTTACTTTCAAAAACTCATTTATTCCTCTTTGTCACCTGCCTTGGCATATGCCTATTCTATATAACACTATTAAAATCTATCTGAAATGCTGTCATCCCTATCAAAGTATTCTTGCTCCAGGAAAGCACCATAAAGTAGAGGTTTAGATAATGAGCTGTAGTGCCAGCTCTTCACCTGCCATGTACTAGCTATGGGAGATCTGGACAAGTATCCAGTCTTTCTGTATTTTACTTTGCCCATCTGAAAGTAGGGATAATTTTAGTATGTATCTCATATTATCATTATATGTATCAATATCATATGTATCAATGTATGAATATCATTATGATATATGCACAATACATAATGCACAAACAGTGTGTGGCACACACTAAGTGCAATAGAAGTATTTGTTGAATAAACTTTTTAGAAAGTAAAATGAATTAGATGTAAACTTGCCTCCTTTTTTTATGGGTATGACTTCTGTGAAATTGTTGCCTATGGATTGTTCAGTACGTATTAGTCACGTTGCTGTAAAAATGCAATAAATTAAAAAATTCAACTGGGGTAAAAGGATACTGAATCCAGATGAAAATCTGGATGGGGGGGTGTCAGGAGTAAACATTCTGCTTTATTTTTCTCTTTAGCACTTATGACATAATACATATTTATTTATTTGCTTATTGACGTCACTCCACTAGAGTATGTTCCATGAAAGTGGGTAAATTATTTTGTCCACTGTTATACCTCCAGTGCTTTGCATATATTTAGTGCTTAATAAATAAGTAGTTCTTGACTGAATGAATGAATAATACATTTAAAAGGCGGTCATATTCTTAGCTGAATTTTAATGAATATTGGATAGCTTGGAGTTCGAGGTTTTCTTCTTTGGCCAAATGGAGTTGTGATATCACTCCATTTCTCTTTTCTTTATGATATAAAATAATTATTTTTTCCTGCTCTGAGGGCCTAGAAGATGCTTCCATTTTTATGTTTATATTTATATTTATTTTATTTTTTAAAATTTAACTTCTATTTTAAGTGCAGGGGTACATGTTCAGATTTGTTAAATAGGTAAACTTGTGTCATAGGGGTTTGTTGTACGAATTATTTAGTTACCTGGGTATTAAGCCTGGTACCCATTAATTACTTTTCCTGACCTTCTTCCCTCTTTCCCTTCACCCTCTGACAGGCCCCAGTGTGTGTTGTTCCCTTCTTTGTGTCCATTTGTTCTCATCACTTAGCTCCCACTTATAAGTGAGAACTTGTGGTATTTGGTTTTCCATTCCTGAGTTAGTTTGCTAAGGATAATGGCCTCCAGCTCCATTCTTTTGCTTAGGATTGCCTTGGCTATTCAGGCTCTTTTGGAGTCCATATGAATTTTAAAATAGCTTTTCTAGTTCGGTGAAGAATGTCAGTGGTAGTTTAATAGGAATAGCATAGAATCTATAAATTGCTTTGGGCAGTATGGCTATTTTCATGACATTGATTCTTCCTATCCATGAGCATGGAATGTTTTTCCGTTTGTTTGTGTCATCTCTGATTTCTTTGAGCAATGTTTTGTGGTTCTTCTTCGGAGATTTTTCAGCTCCCTGATTAGCTGTATTCTTAGGTATTTTGTGCATGTGTACGTGTGTGTGTGAGAGTGTGTGTGTGTGGCAGTTGCAAATGGGATTGCATTCCTGATTTGGCTCTTGACTTGACTGTTGTTGGTGTATAGGAATGTTAGTGATTTTTGCACATTGATTTTGTATCCTGAGTCTTTGCTGAAGTTGTTTATCAGCTTAAGGAGCTTTTGGGCCAAGACTATGGGGTTTTCTAGATATAGAATCATGTCATCTGTAAACATGGGTAGTTTGACTTCCTCTCTTCCTATTTGGATGACCTTTATTGTTTTCTTTTGCTTGATTGCCCTGGGCAGGACTTACAATACTATGTTAAATAGGAGTGGTGAGAGAGGGCATCATTGTCTTGTGCCAGTTTTTAAAGGGAATGCTTCCAGCTTTTGCCCATTCAGTATGAGGTTGGCTGTGTGTTCATTATAGAGAGTTTTTAACATGAAGGGGTCTTGAATTTTATAGAAAGCCTTCTCTACATTTATTGAGATAATTGTGTGGTTTTTGTCTTTAGTTCTGTTTATGTGATTAATCACATTTATTGATTTGCCTATGTTAAACCAACCTTGCATCTCAGAGATAAAGCCTACTTGATTGTGGTTGATAAGCTTTTTGATGTGCTGCTGGATTTGGTTTGCTAGTATTTTGTTGAAGATTTTTGCATTGATGTTCATCAAGGATATTGGCTTAAAGTTTCTTTTTTTGTTGTGTCTCTGCCAGGTTTTGGTATTAGAGTGATGCTGGTCTCATAGAATGAGTTAGGGAGGAGTCTCTCCTTTTTAGTTGTAATAGTTTCAGCAGGAATGGTACCAGCTCTTCTTTGTGCCTCTGGTAGAATTCAGCTGTGAATTTGTCTGGTCTTGGGCATTTTTTGGTTGGTAGGCTATTCATTTCTGAGTCAATTTCAGAGCTGGTTATTGGTCTGTTTAGGGATTCAATTTCTTCCTGACTCAGTCTTGGGAGGGTATGTGTGTCCAGGATTTTACCCATTTCTCCTAGATTTTGTAGTTCATGTGCATAGAAATGTTCATTATATTCTCTGATGTTTGTTTTTATTTCTCTGGGGTCAGTGGTAGTATCCCCTTTGTCATTTTGGATTGTATTTGTTTGGATCATCTCTCTTTTCTTCTTTATTGGTTGAGCTGGTAGTCTATCTATTTTGGTATTTAAAAAAAAAACAGCTTCTGACTTTGTTGATCTTTTGAATAGTTTTTCATATCTCAATCTCCTTCAGTTCAGCTCTGATTTTGGTGATTTCTTGTCTTCTGGTAGCTTTGAGATTTGTTTGCTCTTGGTTCTCTAGTTCTTTTAGTTGGGATGTTAGGTTTAACTTGAGATTTTTCTAACTTATTGATGTGGGCATTTAGTGCTATAAGTTTCATTCTTAGCACTGCCTTAGCTGTGTCCCAGAGATTCTGGTATGTTATATCTTTGTTCTCATTAGGTTCAAAGAACTTAATTTCTGCCATAATTTTATTATTTACCCAGAAGTCATTCAGTGGCAGGTTATTCAATTTCCATGTAATTGTATGGTATTGAGGATTTTGAGTGAATTTCTTAGTCTTGATTTCTATTTCGATTGTGCTATGATCCATAAGATTATTTATTATGATTTCAATTCTTTTGTGCTTTCTGAAGAGTATTTTACTTCTGATTATGTGATCAGTTTTATAGTATGTGATCTATTTTAGAATATGTGTCATGTGGCTATGAAAATAATGTATATTCTGTTGTTTTGGGGTGGAGAGTTCTGTAGATGTCTATCAAATTTATTTGATCCAGTGCTGAGTTCATGTCCTGAATATCTTTGTTAATTTTCTGTCTTGATGATCTGTCTAAAATTGTCAGTGGAATGTTAAAGTCTCCCACTATTGTTGTATAGGAGTCTACATCTTTTTGAAGGTATCTAAGAACTTGCTTTATGAATCTGGGTGCTCCTGTGTTGGGTGCATGTATATTTAGGATAGTAAAATCTTCTTGTTGAATTGAACCCTTTACCCTATGTAATGTGCTCTTCTTTGTCTTCTTTGATCTTTGTTGTTTTAAAGTCTGTTTTGTCTGAAACTAGGGTTTCAACCCCTGCTTTTTTTCTGTTTTCCATCTGCTTGTTAGATTTTTCTCTATCCCTTTGTTTTGAGCCTATACATGTCATTGCATGTGAGATGAGTCTCTTGAAGACAGCATGCCAATAGGTTTTTGTTCTTCATCCAGCTTACTTGCCATTCTGTGTCTTTTAATTGGAGCAGTTAGCCCATTTACATTCAAGGTTAGTATTGATATGAGTGGATTTGATCCTGTCATCATGATTTTAACTGGTTATTTTGCAGACTTGTTTATGTGGTTGCTTTATAGTATCACTAATCTGTGTACTTCAGGGTGCTTTTGTAGTAGCTGGTAACAGTCTTTCCTTTTCATAGTTAAGTGCTTCCTTCAGGAGTTCTTGTATGCTGCCACATCTGGTGGTAACAAATTGCCTGAGAATTTGCTTGTCTGAAAAGGATCTTATTTCTTCTTCACTTAATAAAGCTTAGTTTGGATGGATATGAAATTCTGAGTTGGAATATATTTTGTTTAAGAATTGAATACTGGCCCCCAATATCTTCTGGCTTATAGGTTTTCTCCTGAAAGGTCCACTGTTAGCCTGATGGGCTTCCCTTTGTAGGTAACCTGGTCTTTCTATCTGTCTGCCATTAGCATTTTTTCTTTCATTTGAACCTCGGAGATTCTGACGATTATATGTCTTGAAGATAATCTTCTTGAGTAGTATCTTACTTGAGATCTCTGCATTTCCTGAATTTGAATGTTGGCCTCTCTAGCTAGTTTGGGGAAGTTTTCATGGATAATATCCTGAAATATGTTTTCCAAGTTACTTATGCTGTCGTAATCTTTTTCAAAGACACCAGTGAGTCATAGATTTGGTCTCTTTACATAATCCCATATTTCTCAGAGGTTTTCTTCATTGAAATATGTTTTCCAAGTTGCTTATGCTGTCCTCATCTCTTTCAAAGATAAAGTGAGTCGTAGATTTGGCCTCTTTACGTAATCCCATATTTCTCAGAGGTTTTCTTCATTCTTTTTTATTTTTTCTCTATTCTTATATAATTGTCTTATTTTTGAATGCCAGTCTTCAAATTCTGAAATTCTTTCTTCTGCTTGGTCTATTCTATTAATACTTGTGATTGCATTATGAAATTCCTGTAGTGTGCTTTTCAGCTCATCAGGTCAGTTACATTTTTTTCCTATGCCAGCTATTTTGTCTGTCAGCTCCTGAATTGTTTTATCATGATTTTTACCTTCCTTGAATTGGATTTCAATGTACTCCTGTAGCTCAGTGATCTTTATTCTTATCCATGAATGTTATTTCTGTCATTTCCACCATCTCAGCCCAGTTCAGAATCCTTGTTGGAGAGGTGATATAGTTGTTTGAAGGAAAGAAGGCATTCTAGCTGAGTTTTCAAGGTCCTTGCAGTAATTCTTTCTCAACTTGTGGACTTATCTACTTTCAATCTTTGAGGTTGCTGACCTTTGGATTTTTAAAAAATCTTTTATCCTGTCTGATGACCCTCAGGATTTGATTGTAGTATAAGGTGGATTCAGCTGACAGACTTTATTTCTGCAAAATTTTAGGGGCCAACCCTCAGCTCCTAACTCCTGGACTAAGTGTTCTTACTCTGGGAGACTTGTCTTGGGCCTCGACTTTGTTATCTTGCTCCTTGAGATTCAGAATCCACTGCACTTGGGGAACTAAGGTGTTCCCAGAGTTGGGTTGGTTGCTACACTCTAATGGGTGGTGTCAGGCAAAGTGTTTCATAGTGCAGTAACAGCAGGCTCTGACTACATTAGCCTGTGCCGATAGCAGCAGTAGTGGCAGCTGAGGCAGAATGCTAGCAGGTGCCAGGGTGCCCTCCTCTCTGTGGGTATTCACCACAGTGGTAGAGGCAATGCAGCTGTTTGTGGGTGGGGGACCCCTGCTGGCAACTGTGTGTGCAGTCAGATTGGAGGTGGTGTTGACTCAGGGGCAGGGTACTGGTGAGCACAGGTCTGAGTTCCTTCTCTGTGCCCTGCAGGAAGGGGTGTTCACTCAGCATAGGGTCAACTCACTCAGAGTTCACTCTGTGTAGTGTTAGTGCAAGGACAGAGCACAGGCGGAAGTGGGGCTGGCTGGCTCTGTGCCTACCAAGGCTCAGTCTCCAATGGAAATCTGTGGAGGATGTGGGAATGAACTGCATTCCTGCCCACTGGTGGGGCAAGGAAAGCAAAACCTACCTGCGCAGATATGCACCAGCAAAGTGATATGGGGAGTTGCCATGAGCTGGGAGGAAGCTGCAGTGTGGGGAAGGAGCAGGTGGGCTGGTGCGTGGCCATAGGGGCTGCCTTGCTAGAGCTCTCTGCTGGTCAGGCAGAGTCTGCAAGTGCAAAAGCTATAGTGTGGGCCTCTCAGGCACCTAAGACTGCCCTGCAAGCAGGCGTGGCCAGGGTGGGGCCTGGGAGAGGCCAGCACACCAAAGAATGCTCAGGTCAGACTGGCCCTGTCTGATGGGCAAGAACACTCTGCAGAGTTCAGGTCAGATATTTCCTCTAGGTCTAAAGCCTCCTGTAGGAACAAGTCAAGCTTAGGGGGATGGCTGCCCCTGGCTGTCCTCTGCTACAGATGCTCCCACACCAAACTCTGTGGGCTGTACATCTGCTAGTTTCCTGCGCCACCACTTCACTAAGCAGCTCTCTGCCAACTTGAATGTCTGTCATGGTTAAGGGGACTTCTCCTGCTGGGATACAAGAAGCTCATGGTGAGAGGGGGTTTTCTCTTGTCATTTCAACTCACCGGTTCCTCTGGAGCCATTAGGGACTGGGAATAAATCCTCATGTGTGGTAGGCCCATGCAGTGTTCCTAGCTTTCTCCCCCTTCAACTCAGCTTCTGTGTCTTCCCTCTATCCACTCTCAGGTCCTTCCCTCTGAAGATCTGTTAGGAGCATGACAGTTGTCTCAGTCCCTCAGTGGGAGCTGTTCCACTTGGTTGTCTCTAGTCAGCCATCTTGCCCTCCTTCTCAATTATTTTTAACAGCATCATTGAAGTATAGTAAAAATACAATAAACTAAAGAGATTTAAAGTGAAATTTTATAAGTTTTGTCATATGTATACGCCTGTGAAACCATCACCGCAAGCAGGATAGTGAACATAATGTATTCATTATCCCCAAATGTTGCCTTGTGCCCTTATGTAATTTCTTTATCCTTTCTCTCCTGTCCCACACTCCCCAGGCAATCATTGCTCTGCTTTCTATCACTATAGATCAGCTTGCATTTCTTATAGTTTTATATAAGTGAGTCATTCAGTATCTATTCTTTTTTCTCTCTTATTATTTTCACTTACCTTAGTTAGAGATTTATCCATGTTGTTGCATGTATCAATAATTTACCCATGTTGTTGCAGGCATCCATGTTGTTGTACATATCATTCCTTCTTATTACTAATTAATATTTGATTGTGTGGATCATTCATAATTTGTTCATTCATTCACCTGTTTATGAATGTATAATTGTTTCCAGTTTTGAGTTATTATGGGTAAAGCTGCTATCAACATCTTATACCAGTCTTTGCATGAATATATTTCTTCTTTTCTCTTGGACAAATGTGTAGGAGTAAAATGGCTAGATCATATTGTACCATTTTACATTCCTACAAGTTCTTCCACGACCTTACCAATATTTGGTTGGTCAGTGTCTTTAATTTCAGCCATTTTAATAGGTATGTAGTCATATCTCATGGAGGTTCTGATTTGCATTTTCCTAACAAATAATGATGTTGAGCATATTTTTATAATTTTACTTGACAAATATATGTCTTCTTTGGTGAGATGTTATAATCCTTTGCCCATTCAAAAAACTGGGTTATTTTTCTTTTTGTTATTCAATTTTGAGAGATCCTTATAGACTCTGAATATAAGACTTTTATCAGATATTTGATTTGCAAATATTCTGTCCTCATTTTTGTCTTGTCTTTTTATGTACTTCGCAGTGCCTTGGAGAAGCAGATATTTTAAGTTTTGATGAAGTCCAAATTATCATTTTTGTTTTTTTTCATGGATTACGCTTTTGATGTCATGTTTAAGAAATATTCGAATGTGGTGAGTCTCATGGCAGCAAAGATGTTTTCGATAAGCAGTATTGGTTTCAAAGAGGCAATGGAAAGCAAGAAGGTCAAGAACAAAACCTGAGATACGAAGGCATGACAGGATCAATAATCCTCAATTTAGAGGTTTTAATAGAAATCTAGTTTTAAGTGAAGAGAATAGCTACCACTTATAGTTGCTCATTGGAAATTTCTAGTGTGCTTTAGCCAAATCCCAGTGCCTGCCTAGATGGACCCCACCCCTGATAAATTTAACTATAATATCTATGAATCAAATGCAGGCATTAGTATTTTAAATTTCTCCAGACAATTCATATATATAACCAGGATTGAGTATTATTCAGTTGAAGCAAAAAGATAAGGGAATATTCTGGAGTTACATCAGCAAGATCATGGAATAAGAAGTCTCAGAACTCATTCTCCCACATTTAACAACAAAATACTAAACAAAATTCCTTTATAAGAGGTTTAGAATACAGTTAAAAGTTGCAGTATTCCAAACTTGAGAACCTACCATAATGGGTAAGAAGAACAGTTTCACTTTACCCATGCCAGTCCCTCCCACAAGTCAGCACAGTTCAGTGTCAAGAGAGCTCATCTGACCCATGACTTCTCTCTTGAGGGGAAATAGTGAGGCTTCATGTCACTCTTCTTTCAGTGTGCTGTCAAAGAATCTGGTTTTTGTTTCACCTCATAGGTAATGTTTATGGATCTGCCATAGCTCAGATGCCTTTGGGAAGTTAAGAACAAAGAAAAGTGGGGAGCTTCTTGCTATGACTGGTATAGCTCTGTGAGATTGAGAGAAAGTGCAGAACTGAGGAGTTTTCCACAGTAGGAAGGAGGAAGCAGAGTACATGAACATCTATGGAAACAGTTTAAGAGGCTCCCAGAATCTCTAGCAATAAAATCTGGTTGATGAAAATCTTATCTCACCTAAGTTAGTCTATAAACACTGGGAAAGGTGGCTGATAACTCTAATGTGCAGGCACCAAAGAAAAGCTACAAGGATCATGATCAATCAAGGAAATGTACCATGACTAAAGGAAAAAAATAAATCTTCAATAAGCATCTCTTAAGAGGTGGAGATCTATGAATAGCCTAACAAAGAATTAAAAATAATCATTTTAAATAAGCTCATTAAGTTACAAAAGAATACAGATAGACAACTAAACAAAATCAGGAAACCAACACATGAACAAAATGAGACTATTAACAAGGAGATAAAAACCATAAATAGAAAACCAAACAGAAATTCAAGAGCTAAAGAATGTAAAAATGGAATTGAAAAATTAAATAGTTTCAAAAGCAGACTTCATGAAATAAAATAATAGCAAACCCAAAGACAAATCATGTAAAATTATCTGTCAGAGAATCAAAAATAGAAAATGAAATGCAAAAGAGTAAAGAAAGCCTAAGAGACTTAGACTATAAAGAGAACCAATATGCATTATGGGGGGCCCAGAAGAAGAAGAACAGAAAGAAGAAAAAAATTTATTTAAAAAAAAAAGACATGTTTTAGTAAGAGATCTAGGAAATAAAAACAAAACAAAACCAAACAAACAAAAAAAGAAATAATGCCTGAAAACTTCCAAAATCTGGAAATGTAAATGGACAACCAAATTCATGAAGCCCAAAGAATGCAAAAAATAGTGAACCCAAAGAAATGTACACAGAGACACATAGGAATCAAATTATCAAAATTCAAACACAAGGAGAATCATGAAGGGAACAAAAGAAAAGTGACTTGCCATGTACAATGGAAACACCCCCAAGACTAGTAGCAGATTTACCAACAGAAGCCTTGCAGGCCAGATGAGAGTAAGATGATATATTCAAGTAGCTAAAAGGAAAAACAAACAAAAATCTATCAAACCGAATACCATATTAAGCAAAACTACCCTTCCAAAGTGAGGAAAACATAAAGACTTTTTGAGGCAAACAAAACCTGAGAGTTCCTCACTACTATCACTGTCTTGTAAGAAATACAAAAGGGAATTATTCAAGTTGAAATGAAAGGATGCTAAATAGTAACACAGAAACATAAGAAAATGTAAAACTTACAGTAAAGGTAAGTATATGGACAAATACAGAATATCATAGTATACTGTTGGTATCGCTTTTAATTTTAGTGTAAAAACAAAAGACAGAAGTATTAAAAATAACTATAAATACAAAATTTGTTAATGGATATACATAAAAAAGATGTAAATTGTTTCATTTATAACAAAGTGTAGGGGGTTGCTAAAGTGTAGCTCTTTTGTATTCGATTATATTAGGTTGGTGCAAAAGTAATTGTGGTTTTGGACCGTGGATTTTAAATCATTATAACTAGGCTCAAACACATCTTTATTAATCAAAATAGGAACCATTACAATCAACACATTTTTGACAATGAGAAATAAGTTTGTTTATTCCTGTAGCATAAAAATCTGTGCTTTGGGATTTGATGAACTCTTGGAAAGCATTTTCTGCATCCTGCTGGTTGTGGAAATGTTTTCCCTGCAAAATGTTGTAGAGATGCTTGAAGAAGTGGTAGTTGGTCGACAAGAGGTCAGGTGAACATGGTGGATGGGACAAAACTTCATAGCCCAGTTCTTTCAACTTTTGAAATGTTGGCTGTGCAATGTGTGGTTAGGCATTGTCATGGAGGAGAATTGGGCTCTTTCTGTTGACCAATGCTGGCTGCAAGCATTGCAGTTTTTGGTGCATCTCATTGATTTGCTGAGGATATTTCTCAGATATCATGGTTTTGCCAGGGTTCAGAAACCTGTAGTGCATCAGACTAGCAGCAGACCAGCAACCAGTGACCATAACTTTTTTTGGTGCAAGTTTGGCTTTAAGAAGTGCTTTGGAACTTCTTCTCGGTTCAACCACTGAGCTGGTCACTGCTGGTTGTAGAAAATCCACTTTTCATCACACATCACAATCCAACCAAGAAATGGTGCCTTGTTTTTGCATAGAATAAGAGAAGATGGCACTTCAGTAGGACAATTTTTTTTCATTTTCGTTTAGCTCATGAGGCACCCACTTATTGAACTTTTTCACCTTTCCAATTTCCTACAAATGCTGAACAACCATATCGACTCAATATGGTCGATATTGAGTTCTTCAGCAACTTCTCATGTAGTTGTAAGAGGATCAGCTTAGATGATTGGTCTCTGTTGGTCGTTGTCAACTTCCAATGGCCAGCCACTATGCTTCTCATCTTCAAGGCTGTCATGTTGTTTGCCAAACTTCTTGAACCACCACTTCATTTTACATTTCTTAGCAGTTCCTGGGCCAAATGCGTTGTTGATGTTGCGTGTTGTCTCTGCTGCTTTACGGACCATTTTGAACTCGAATAAGAAAATTGCTCAAATTTGCTCTTTGTCTAACATCATTTCCATGGTCTAAATTAAATATAAAATAAACAGCAAGTAATAACTCATTAACAAAAAAGAAAAGCAAGAAATGCACACTAAAATGACATATAACGTAACCACATTTACTTAAAAATGTATTTCAATATCAAATGGCAAATTTCAACAATGCAAAAATTGCAGTTACATTTGCACAAACCTAATAGTTATGTTTCTAATCAGCTTAGACTGTTGTACCTGTAAGATGTTTTATGTAAGCTTCATGGTAACCACAAAGAAAATATCTGTAGATAATAAACAAAATAATTAACTGGGTGTGGTGGCATGAGCCTGTAATCCCAGCTACTTAGGAGGCTGGGGAAGGAGAATCACTTGAACCTGGGAGGTGGAGGTTGCAGTGAACTGAGACTGAGATGGTGTCACTGCACTCTAGCCTGAGCAACAGAGTGTGACTCTATCTGAAAGAAAAAAACAAAAAAAAGAAAAGAAAGAAAGAAAGAAAGAAAAAGAAAGAAAGAAAGAAAGAAAGAAAGAAAGAAAGAAAGAAAGAAAGAAAGAAAGAAAGAAGGAAGGAAGGAAGGAAGGAAGGAAGGAAGGAAGGAAGGAAGGAAGGAAGGAAGGAAGGAAGGAAGGAAGGAAGGAAAGGAAAGAAAGAGAGAGAGAGAGAAAAAGAGAAAGAGAGAAAGAGAAAGAAAGAAAGAAAGAAAGAAAGAAAGAAAGAAAGAAAGAAAGAAAGAAAGAAAGAGAAAGAAAGAAGGAAAGAAAGAAAGAGAGAGACTGGGTATGGTGACTCAGGCCTGTAATCCCAGCACTTTGGGAGGCCAAGGTGGATGAATCACAAGATCAGGAGATCGAGACCATCCTGGCTAACACAGTGAAACCCTGTCTCTACTAAAAATACAAAAAAAAAAAAAAAAAAAAAAATTAGTTGGGCATGGTGACATACGCCTGTAGTCCCAGCTACTCGGGAGGCTGAGGCAGGAGAATGGCATAAACCCACGAGGCAGAGCTTGCAGTGAGCCGAGATCGTGTCACTGCACTCCAGCTTGGGTGACAGAGTGAGACTCCGTCTCAAAAATTAAAAAAAAAAAAAAAACAAAAACAAAAACAAAAAAAAAGAAGAAAGGAAGGAAGGATGGAAGGAAGGAAGGAAGAAAGGGAGAAAGAGAGAAAGGAAGGAAGGAAAATAGGGAAAGGAATCAAAGGCTATCACTAAAAAAATCACCAATGAAACACAAAAGAAGACAGCAAGAGAAGAAAAGAAAAAGGAAAGAACTGATGTCATGTCTCCATGAAACATATAAAATTAAGCTGTAACCCAATCACGTTGGGCACATGTTTTCAGCACCTATGCCTTATACTTATATAAGACAAAATATACTTTAATAAAAGTCACAGGAGATGAAGAATAACATTATATAGTGATAAAGGAATCAAATAATGAAGAAAGTATAACAATTATAAATATGTACGCACCCAACATTAGTGTACCTAACTATATAAAGCAAACATTGATAGATGGAAGAAATAGAAAGCAATAGATAATGGTAAGAGGCTTTAATATTCCTCTTCCAGTAATTAATAGAACATCCTGAAAGAAAAAGCAATAAGGAAACAGTGGACTTGAACAAAACCATAACTCAGGTGAACCTTTCAGAAATATAGGTAATATTCCATCCAACAAGAGCAGAATATGCATTCTTTTCAAGCACACATAAAAGATTCTGTAGGATGGATTAGATGTTAGGTCACTAAATAAGTGTTAACAAATTTAAGAGTATTGAAATCACTCCAAGTACATTTTTCAACCACAATGAAATAAAACTAGAAATCAATAGTGGCAGAAGTATTGGGAAATTCACAAATATGTGGAAATTAAATAATACACTTCTGAAAAACCGATAAATCAAACAAGAAATCAAAACAGAGATGAAATATCCTGAGACAAATGAAAACAAAAACACAACATACCAAAATAGTGGGACACACCAAAGACAATACTAAGAGGGAACTTTATAGTAAGAAATACCTACATTAGGGAATAAGAAAGATCTCAAATAAAGAATGTAACTATATACCTCAATAAATTAGAAAAAGAAAAATGAACTAAGCCCAAAGTTAGCAAAAGGAAGGAAGCAGTATAGTTTAGAACAGAAATAAGTGAAATAAATGAAAGAAAAACAATAGAAAACATCAATGGAATTAAGTTGATTCTTTTAAAAGATAAAATTGTCAAACCTTTAGTTATATTCATTATAAAACAGAATACTCAAATAAAAAAATCAGAACTGAAAGAAGAGACATTACAACTAATGTCATAGATATAAAAAGGATCACAAGAGACTCCAAGTAACAATTATACACCAATAATTTAGATGATGTTCAAGTTAAAAAAACTTATAAAGGTTACAGGAAAGAAAATCAACATGCAAAAATTATTTGCATTTCTATATACTGACATTAAACTCTCTGAAAAGGAAATTAAGAAAATGATTATGTTGATGAAAAAGCAAGACTCTGTAAAATATCTAAAGAGATTTATTCTGAGCCAAATGTGAGTGAACAAGGCCCAAGACATGGTGTCAAGAGATCCTGAAAACATGTGCCCAAGGTGGTTGAGTTACAGCTTAATTTTATGTTTCATGGAGACATAAGACATCAATCAATACTTGTAGGGTATACATTTGTTTGCTTGAGAAATGTGGAACAGCTCAAAACAGGGACTTCCAGGTCATAGGTTGACTCAAAGATTTTCTGATTGGCAATTGGTTGAAGGAGTCATTATTTAAAGACCTGGAATCAATAGAAAGGAGTGTCTGGGTTAAGATGAGTGGTTGTGGAGATGAAGGTTCTTATGTAGATGAAGTCTCAAAGGCAGCCACCCTTAGAGGCAATAGATGGCAAATATTTTCTAATTCAGTTCTTCTAAAGGTGGTAGACTGTCAACTAATCTCCTTAGGCTCAGAAAGAGACCTGAAAGAGGAAGGCGATTCTCTACAGAATGTAAATTTCCCCCACAAGAGCCAACTTTGCCAGGCCACTTCAACATATGTCAAATAAGTATATTTTGAGATTGAATACTTCAGTTTCCTTTAGGGCCTGCTATTTGTCATGTGATGCTCTGCTAGGACCGGATTGAATTTGGTATCATATTGCTACAAAGAATCAGTTTTGTCAGTGTAAAGATCTCTGTTTTAATGTTAATGCTGGTCAGTTGTGCCTGAATTCCAAAGGAAGGAGAGTACAATGAGGCAAAACTGAACCCCCTTCCCATCATGGCCTGAACTAGTTTTTCAGATTTTTTTTGGAATCTTCTTGGCCAAGAGGAAGGGTCCATTCAGTCATTTGGGAGGCTTAAATTTTTACTTTTGGTTTATAATTCCATTTATGATAGCATCAAGAACAATAAAATACTTAGGCATAAACTTAAACAAAGAAGTGAAAGACCTGTACATTGAAGACTACAAAAAACAAATGCTGAAAGAAATTGAAGAAGACTAAGTAAATGGAAAAACACCTCATGTTAAAACCTATCAAATTTTATATATTAATTATGTGCAGCTTTTTGTGCATAACAATTACACCTTAATAAACCTGTTAAAATAAAGGGAACATTCTGAACAATAGTAGGAGATTAAGAGAGTTGGCTGACTGCAAAGGAGAAGGTTCAAGAGTTTCGGAATTGAGTGGAGAAATAAGAACTGGATCAAGGGTAAGAAAAGTCAGTTAAATGAAATAAAGAAAACATGTAGAATAAGGTTTGAGATCACAACAGCTTTGAGGAGATGAGTACAGTAGCTGATGACCAAATGATGTAATTACTCTGGGATGGAGTGATGCCAGTGCCTGTTCACCTCTCTGTTGGCAACCGGAGACACTGTCAGTTGGATTGGATGATCACTATGCTTAAAATATTTCTACTATTATTACTGAAACTGCTGTGACTCTAAGGACAGAGATGATGACAATTACAAAATACCTCTTGAATCTGTTCATTTTCCTCCACATTTACCATTTTATTCTACTCCAGGCCACCATCATCTCTTACCTGGAACATTGCAGTAGCCGCCAGACTGTAATCACTGCTTTTGCTTTTCCCTAGTTCTAGGATAATTCTCCAAAAGTCAATCAAACGTGGGATGATTTATTTGCTAACTCTCTTTGAAGTATTTGGGGTTTTTTTATTCTTTTTTTTACAATTTATGGTTATGTTCACCTTGTCTTTGCCTCAGCTTCCTGATGCAACTGTAGCCAGAAGAGGAGCGAGGAGAGGACATTGGGGTGCATGAGAAGAATATATTATAAAAGAATATTGCTTGATTAAAAAACATTTTTTTACTGAATAATACTGCTTAATTTAGAAAAATACCAACGAGGGCTTTAAAATTGTGTCTTACACATATCTGGATCTCTTTCACAGTCTCTGCACTTTCCCCACATTCCCTGTGAGTTTTTTGTTTCTTCTTCCTTTTGACTTATTTTCTTTAGAGACAGGGTCTTGCTCTGTCACCTAAGCCAAAGTGCAGAAACATGACCATAGCTCACTTTAAGCCCCAACTCCTAGACTCAAGTGATCCTCCAGCCTCAACCTCCTGAGTAGCTGGGACTACAGGCACACACCACCACAACCACCTAATTAAAAAACAAAATGTAGAGACAGTATCTCACACTGTTGCCCAGGCTGATCTCCACTCCTGGCCTCAAGCAGTCTTCCTGCCTCACCCTCCCAAAGTTCTGGGATTATACACATGGGCCACCATGCCCAGCCTCTTCATCCTCTTTAAAAAGTAGTGTTATCACAAATGCATGTATGCTTAAAGTAGCTATATATTTAGTTGAGCTTGTTTTACATTTCTATACACATAATATTGTTACTGAAAAAGCAGAGGTTCAGTCTAGGTCCTGCTGCTTGCCATACAGAAAGCCATTCACTGAGATGCCAATTATTGCCAAGGAAGAAGGCCTTAATTGGATGCTGCAGCTGAGGAGACGGGAACTCCGTCTCAAATCCATCTGCCTGACTGACTAAAACTATGGGTTTATATAGTAGGGAATAAATGCAACAATATGCCAGAAACAAGAACTAGGGAGGGGCAAGCAAGCAATCATAATGAATGAGGGATCTGGCATCTCATTGTCTGGATGTGGTGCTCTGGTGAATTTCAGTTCTTTGGTACTTTGGGAGGCCTGAAGGTCGTTTCCTGAGGAAGGAACTCAGATCAAACAGATGTAAGGTTCAAGCTTTAAGACCGTAAGAGTCAAGTTCTGTGTTTACCCAAACAACTATCTATGGGACTATTGGGTTGATTTCAGCATTATATTGTATGTAGCCTTCTGGGTCTTGATGACTTTTATTCAACATAATGCTTCTATGGTTTATGTATGTTATTGCATACAGTAGAATTTTTTTTTTTTATTTTCACTGTCATACAATATTCAAATATGTGATGGCATCACAATTTTTCATTAATTTCGTGTTAGACTCTGGGTGACTTTCAGTTTTCTGATAATGTAAAGACTACCTCTATAAACATTATACATATCTTGTAGTCACTTGAATAGTTTTTCTAGGATATATACCTAGGAGTGGAATTTCTGAGTTATAGTATATACAATGCTCAACTTTGGAACATAATAATACACAGTTTACCAATGCAGTTGTACAAATTCATGCTTTCAAAAGCAATGTGTATAAATTACTCACTCCAACACTAGATGTAGTCAGACTTCTTAATTTTTGCCTATCTCTCAGATACAAAGTTTCTCATTCTGGTCTTAATATTCATTTCTCTGATTGCAAAGAGATGAAACATCTTGTATATCTAGCAATTCCTTATCCATGAAATATATATTTGTGTCAGTTTATCTATTAACTTGTTTTTATTATTAATTTGTGGGAGTTCTTTACAAATACTTATTTGAACTCTTTGTTAAGAATGTGTGTTACAAATATTTTCTCTTGGTTTATGCTAGTTTTTTAAAATCTTTCTTTCACTGATCTATCTTTTGCTGAACATATGTTCTTAATTTTAATGTAGTTAAGTTTATCATATTCTTTTGATTAGTGATTTTTGTGTTTTATGTAAAAAACCTTCCTTAACCAAAGGTCAGAAAGGCATTCTCCTATATTTTCAACTTAATGCTGTTTTTCACATTGAATTTCTTACCTACCTAGATTTTTAAAAAATATTTTCCTTTCTGGATAATGACAATCATAGTACAATTTACTGATGAGTCCCTTTCTCTACTGACCTGCAACACATATTTGTCATATGTGAATGTTTCATAAATATTGTGTCTGTCTTGTATTTAATTTCATTTCATTGGTAAAGTTTTCTTTATCTGACTCACTCAGTGTCCTACTTTGTAGTTTTAAAATAATACATCTAAATATCTGCAGGGTAATTTACTTATTTTCTTCTTTTGTTTCAGAATGTCTTGGTTATTCTTGATCCTTTGCTCTTTCACATAAACTTTATTATTAGCCTGTCAAATTCCACTTGACTCCACTCTAGATTTGGCAAGCATTAATGTCTTTACAGTTTTAAGTCTTCTTATCCCAAAACTCATGTCTCTCTCCAAGTTCTTTTTTTTTTTTTTTTTTACATGTCTTTAGTGTATTTTTATAATTTTCTTCATATAGGTACTGTCTATATTTCATTAGATTTATTCTCAGGTTTTATATAGTTTTCACTGCTGCTATGAAAATGTCACTTTTTAAAATTATATTTCCTACTGAGGACTTATATTGATTTTTGCCTATTGATCTTATACCTAGCTCTCTTGCTAAACACCCTTATGATTTCTGATTATTTGTCTTTGGAAGTATTAGTAAATTTTCATACTGCTATGAAGAAACACCTGAGACTGGGTAATTTATAAAGAAAAAGAGGTTTAATGGACTTAAGAGTCCCACATGGGTAGGGAGGCCTCACAATCATGGTGGAAGGCAAAGGTGGAAGGCAAAGGAGGAGAAAGGCATGTCTTACATGGCAGCAGGCAAGAGAGCATATGCAGAGGAACTTCTTTTTATAAAATCAATAGATCTCATGAGACTTATTTACTATCTTGAGAATGGCACAAGAAAACCCACCCCCATGATTCAGTTACCTCCCACTGGGTCTTTCCCATCATACCTGTGGATTATGAAAGGTACAATTCAAGATGAGATTTGGCTGGAGACACAGCCAAACCATATCATTATATCCCTTGCCTCTCCCAAATCTCAAGTCTTCACAATTCAAAATACAATAACGCCCTTCCAGCAGTCCCCCAAAGTCATTTCAGCATTAACTCCAAAGTCTACCTCCAAAGACTGTAAAATCAAAAGCAAGTTAGTTACTTCCTAGATACAATGGGGGTACAGGTATTGGGTAGATAGACCTGTACCAGATGGAAGAAATTGGCCAAACCAAAGAGGCAACAGGATCCATGCAAATCCAAAATCCAGCTGGGCAGTCAGATCTTAAAGCTTCAAAATGATCTACTTTGACTCTGTGTCTCACATCCAGGTCACACTAATGTAAGAGGTGGGGTCTCATGGCCTTGGGAAGCTCCATCCTTGTGGCTTCGCAGGTTATAACCCCACTCCTGGCTGATTTTGCAAGCTGGCATTGAGTGTCTGCAGCTTTTCCAGGTACATGGTGCAAGCTGTTGGTGAATCTACCATTGTGAGGTCTGGAGAATGGTGACCCTCTTCTCACAGCTTCACTAGGCAGTGCACAAGTGGACTCTGTGTGGGGGCTCCCACCCCACATTTCCCTTCCGCACTGTCCTAGCAGAGGTTCTTCCTGAGGGCTCCTCCTGTGCAACACACCTTTGCCTGGACATCCAGCCGTTTCTATACATGCTCTGAAATCTTGGAGGAGGTTCCCAAACCTAAGATCTTGATTTTTGTGTATCCACAGGGCCAACATCACTTGTAAACCACCAAGGCTTGGGGCCTGCACCCTCTGAAGCAACAGCCTGAGCTGTACATTTGTCCCCTTAAGGCATGGGTGGGACACAGGGCACCAAGTCTTGAGACTGTACAAACCAGCAAGGCCCTGGGCCTGGCACATGAAACCATTTTTTCCTCTTAGGCCTACAGACCTGTGATGGGAGGGGATGCTGTGAAGACTTCTGACATGGCTTAGAGACATTTTCCCCAGTGCCTTGGCAATTAATAGTTGCTTTTAAGGGCACCAAAGTCACCTCTTGCATGCTTTGCTGCTTAGAAATTTCTTCCACCAGATACCCTAAATCATCCCTCTGAAGTTTGAAATTCTTCAGATCTCTAAGACAGGGACAAAATGCCACCAGTTTCTTTGCTAAAGCATGAGAAGTATCACATTTGCTCCAGTTCCCAGTAAGTTCCTCATGTCCAACTAAGACCACCTCAGCCTGGACTTCATTGGCCATATCACTATCAGCATTTTCGTCAAAACTATTCAACAAGTCTCTAGGAAGCTTCAAACTTTCCCACATCTCCCTGTCTTCTTCTGAGCCCTCCAAACTGTTCCAACCTCTGCCTGTTCCAAAGTTGCTTCCACATTTTCCAGTATCTTAATAGCGGTACCTCATTCTACCAGTACCAATTTGCTGTATTAGTCCATTTTCATACTGCTATGAAGAAATATCTAAGACTGGGTAATTTATAAATAAAAAGAAGTTTAATAGACTCACGGTTCCACATGGCTTGGGAGGCCTCACAATCATGGCAGAAGGCAAAGGAGAAGCAACTACATCTTACATGATGGCAAGCAAGAGAGTGTGTGCAGGGGAACTGCCCTTTATAAAACCGTGAGATCTCATGAGACTGTTTCACTATCACAACAACAGCATGGGGAAACCAGCCCCCATTATTCAATTACCTCCCACCAGGTCTCTCCCGTGCCATGTGGGGATTCTGGGAGCTACAATTCAAGAAGAAATTTGGGTGGGGACATTGCCAAATCATATCATTGGATAATTTGAGATTTTGAAAGCAACTGATATCACTTGAAAATTATGATAATTTTGAATTTTTTCCTTTCTAATCCTTATGCATTTATTTGCATTTTGTTGAATTACATGCTAACTAAACTTAAAGGAGAATGTTGAGTAAAAATTGTAATATGAAATATACTTGTATTAATTCTAAAGGGAACTCTTCTAATGCTTCTCCATACTGAAAGATGTCTCGTTTTTGGTAGACATACATTATAAGACTAAGGAAGTCCTTTGTTGCTGCTGTTTGGTAAGAGGTATCATCATGAAGTTAGGTTAAATTTTATGAATTATGTTCTTCATATAGAATAAAACATTTCAAAATTTATTCTGTTTATTTGGTTAATGGCATTTATTGATTTTCTGATTTAAACTGCCTTGCAAGTTTGTGATAAACCCCAACTTGGTTATATGTGCTTGTATTTTTTTAGCTTGTTAAATTTAGTTTGGTTGTATTTTTAACAAAAGTTGAATCTTTTTGTGAGACTCACCAACAATTATCTTCTCTATTGTGTTTGTGTGGTTTTGATACTAGGGGAATACTGACCTTATACAATGAGTCTCAACTCATTGTATAGCCCTTCTTTTTCCATATTCTAGAATTGCAACACAATAGAATGGCTGCTCCTTGCAAATCAACTAAATAATCTTAGTGTGATTTTTTTTTAAGGAAGATTTTCAACCCCCAATTCATTCTCTTCAGTATATACAAGATTAATATAGGCTCAATTTGTGTCTTCAGTAAGTTTGGTATGGTACTTATTTTTAGAAATTTTATTTATCTAAATTGAAATTTATTGTTTTTATGTCTTTTATTTTGCTTTCATATTTAAAAAATCCCTGTTATGTTTGTGATATATCCACATTCTCATTCCTAAAATTTTTCATTGAGGAGATTTATCTTTTTGATTAAATTATCAGAGGTTTGTCTTTCTTATTTCAACGTAACCAACTTCTGGTTTATATATGTTTCCTATTTTATGTTTTCTTATCATTGATTGGCATTGATACATTCATTCTATTATTTTTTCTTTTTAACATGACAGTTACTTCATTAATTTTCAGCATTTATCTGTTTCAAAAAATAAGCACTTTAAAGCTATAAATTTCCCTCAAAATATCAATTCTGCTTTATCTCTTGCTTGATATTTTCATTCTTATCTAAGTATTTTATAATTCCTATTATGGTTTATTTTTTATGAGGTATCTTAACTTATCAATGGTTTTCTATTTTCTATTTTTATTTTTTAGGAATGCATAGTAGGTATATATGTTTATGGGGCATATGAGACATTTTGATAAAGACATACAATGGGTAATAATCACATCAAGGTAAATGGAGTATCATCACCTCAAGCATTTATTACTTTGCTGTTTTACAAACATTCCAGCTGTACTCTTATGATATTTTAAAATGTACAAATTATTAACTATATTCACCATGTTGTGCTATCAAATACTAGATCTTATTCATTCTAACTGTATTTTTGTACTCATTTCCACTCCCCCTTACCTACCACCCTTCCCAGCCTCTGGTAACGATTATTCTACTCTCCATTACCAAGAGTTCAATTGTTTTAAGTTTCAGCTACCAAAAATAAGGGAGAACATGTGAAGTTTGTCTTTCGGTGCCTGGCTTATTTCATTTAACATAATGTGCCATACATATCATGGCAAATGACAGGATCTTATTTTTTTAAAGCTGAATTATACTTCATTGTGTATATGTACCACATTTTCTATGTCCATTTGCCTGTTGATAGAAACTTAGGTTGCTTCTAAATTTGAATATTGCAAATAGTGCAGCAATACATATGGGACTACAGAAATATCTTCAACACACTGGTTTCATTTTCTTTGGATAAATATTCAGTAGGGGAATTGCTGGATCATTTAGTAGTTCTATATTTAGTTTTTTGAAGAACCTCCATACTGTTCTCTATAGTGGCTAAACTCATGCACATTCCCACCAATAGTGTTTGAGGATTCCCTTTTCTCTACATTGTTGCCAACATTCATTATTGCCTTTATTTTGGATAAAAGCAGAATGAGATGATATTTGATTTGCATTTATTTGATGATCAGTGATGTTGAGCATCTTTTCACATATCTATTTGCCATTTATATGTCTTCTTTTGAAAAATGACTATTTGGACATTTTGCCCATTTTTAAATTAGATTATTAGACTTTTTCCCAATTGTTTGAGCTCCTTATATACTCTGGTTGTAAATCCCTTGACATATGGATAGTTTGAAAATTTTTCTCCCATTCTGTGGGTTGTCTTTTCACTTTGTTAATTTTTTTTTTCTGTGCAGACGCTTTTTAACTTGATGTGATCACATTTGCCCATTTTTGCTATGGTTATCTCTGTTTTTGAGGTATTATTCAAGAAACCTTTGCCCAGACCAATGTCCTGTGGAGTTTTCCCAATGTTTTCTTTTAATAGTTTCATAGTCTGAGGTATTAGATTTAACTCTTTAATACATTTTGACATCATTTTTGTAGATGATGAAAAATAGGGTTCTAGCTTCATTCTTCTGCCTATAGACATCCGGTTTTCCCAGCACAATTTGTTTAAGAGATTGTCTTTCTCCAATGTATGTTCTTGGCACCTTTGTCAAAAATAAATTCAACATAACTGTATGGATTTGTTTCTGATTTATCCTGTTTCTTTGGTCTACACATCTGTTTTTATGCCAGTACCGTGCTGTTTTGGTTACTATCGCTCTATAGAATAATTTAAAATCAGAGAATGTGCTTCCTCTCATTTTGTTCTTTTTGCTCAGAATGACTTTGGCTATTCTGGGTCTTTTGTGGTTTCACATGAATTTTGGAATGATTTTTTTCTATTCATGTGAAGAATGTATTGGTATTTTAATAATGATTGCGTTGAATCTGTAGATTGCTTTGAATAGTGCAGACACTTTAACAATATTGATTCTTCCAATCCATGAGCATAAAGTATCTTTGCATTTTTTTGTGTTCTCCTCAATATCTTGCACCAATGTTTTATAGAATGCATTGTATGTATCTTTCAATTCTTTAGTTAAATTCATTTCTAGGTATGTTGTTTTGTTTGTAGCTATTGTAACTGGGATTACCTTCTTGATTTCTTTTCAAGATTGTTAACTGTTGTAATATATAAATACTATTGATTTTTGTATGTTGATTTTGTATCCCTCTACTTTGCTGAGTTTGTTTATTGGTTGTAATAGATTTTTGGTAGAGTCTTTAGATATTTTTCAGATATAAGACCATATCATCTGCAAACAAAGATGACTTCTTTTCAATTTGGATACTCTTTATATCTTTTTCTTATCTGATTGCTCTAACTAGAATGTCAGTACTATGTTGAATAATAGTGGTGAAAGTGGACATTTTGGTTTGTTCCAGATCTTATAGAAAAAGTTTTCAGTTTTTCTGCATTCAGTATGATGCTAACTGTGTGTCTGTCATATACGGTTTTTATTGTTTTGAGATATATACTTCTATACCTCATTTTTTAGAGCTTTTATTATGAAAGGAGGTTGAATTTTATCTAATGCTTTTTACCATCAATTGAAATGATTGCATGTTTTTGTCCTTCATTCTTTTGATATATCACATTGATTTATTTGCATATGCTGAATCATTCTTGCATCACTGGCATAAATCCCTCTTGGTCATGATGAATTATCTTTTAAGTGTGTTGTTGAGTTTGGTTTGTGAGTATTTTGTTGAGAATTTTTGCATCAGTATTCATCTGGAATATTGGCTTGTAGTTTTCTTATTTTGATGTCTCTTTGTCTGATTTTGGTATCAGGGTAATACTGGCCTCATAGAATGAGTAGGGAAGTATTTGCTTCTTTATTTTTTTGGAATTGTTTGAATAGAATTATATTAATATTAGTTCTTTAAAGTTTGGGTGAAATTTGGCAGTCGAAGGCTTTGGGTCTCTGACTTTTCTTTGCTGGGATACTTTTTATTATGGTGTTGAACTCATTCCTTGTTGTTGATCTATTTAGATTTTGGAAATCATCATGATTCGGTCTTGGTAGGTTGTATGTGTCTAGGATTTAATCTATTTCTTCCAGGTTTTCCAATTTACTGGCATGTAGTTGCTCATAGTAGTCTCTAATGATTCTCTGAACTGCAGTATCGGTTGTAATATCTCCTTTTTATCTCTGATTTTATTTATTTGGATTTTCTATCTTTATGTCTTTGGCTAAATGTTTATCAATTTTGTTTATTTTTTTAAATAAGCCACCTTTTTGTTTAATTGATATTTTGTATTGTTTGTTTTGTTTCAGTTTCATTTATTTCTGCTTTGATTTTTGTTATTTCTTTTCTCCTACTAATACTGGCTTTTGTTTGCTCTTTGTTTTCTAGTTCTTTAAGATGCATCATTAGGTTGTTAATTTGAGGATTTTCTGCTTTTTTGATGTGGAGTGCTTATTGCTATAAGCTTTCTTCTTAGTATTTCTTTTGCTGCATTCCATAAGTTATGATATACTGTTTCCATTTTTGCTTCTTTCAAGGAATTTTTAAGTTTTATTCTTAATTTCTTCATTGACCCATTGGTCACTCTAGAGCATATTGTTTATTTTGCATGTATTTGTATAGTTTCCAAAATTTTTCGGATTATTTATTTCTAGTTTTATTCCATTGAGAATAAAACTAGAAAGATGAGACACTTGATATTTTTTCAATTTTAGAATTTTTTTAAGACTTGTTATTCGTTCTAATAGATGATCTATCCTTAAGAATGAGCCATGCCCTGAGGAGAATGTTTATTCTGCAGCTCTTAAATGAAAGGTTGTGTAAATATGTATTAGGTCCATTTGGTCTATAGTGCAGATTAAGTCCAATTTTGTTGCTGGTGGTGGTTTTCTGTTTAGAGCTTCTGTCCAGTGCTGAAAGTGGGGTGTTGAAGTCTCCAGCTATTATTGTATTGTATTACTCTTCAACTCTAATAATATTTACTTAATATATTTGAGTGTTCCAGTGTTGGGTGTATACATATTTACAATTGTTATAACCTCTTGCTAAGTTGACCTCTTTATCATTATATAATGACCTTCTTTGTCTCTGTTTATAGTTTTTGTTTTGAAATCTATTTTGTCTGATGTAAATATAGCTACTTCTGCTTTTTTTGTTTCCATTTTCATGCAATATTTTTCAGTTCCTGTATTTTCAGTCTAAGTTAGTCTTTATAAGTGAAGTGTGTTTCTTATAAGGAACAGATTGTTGGATCTTGTTTTATTATTATTATTATTGCTCAGGCTCTCTATGTCTTGTGATTGGAGAGTTTAGTCCATTTACATTCAATGTTATTATTAGTAAGTAAGGACTTACTACTGCCATTTTGTTAGTTGTTTTCTGGGTGTTTTATGTGTGCTCTTCTCTTTCTTCCTTCCTTCTTCCCTGTATTCCTTTTTGGGAGGTTAATTTTCTTTGTTGGGTTGTTTTAATTTCTTGATTTTTAGTTTTTTGTGTATCTGTTGTAGGTTTTATGGTTCGAGGTGACTATGAGGCTTGGAAATAACATCTTAGAACCCATTATTTTAAACTGATCACAACTTAGCACTGGATACAAAAGCAATCAAACTAACAACAAGCAAGGAGAAAACTAATAAAACTACACTTTAACTTAATCCCCCTGCTTTCTAACTTTTTGTTGCTTCCATCTACATCTTATTATACTATGTCTTAAAAAGTTGTAGTTATTATTTTTTATAGGTTTGTCTTTTAGTCTTTCTATTCAAGATATCAATAGTTCACATACCACAATTACAGTGTTATAATATTGTGTGTTTGTTTGTGTACTTACCATTACCAATGAGTTTTGTAACTTCAGATGACTTCCTATGGCTCATTAGTGTCCTTTCTTTTTAGACTGAACAGCTCCCTTTAGCATTTCTTGTAGGGCAGTTCTGGTGTTGATGAAATCCCTCAGCTTTTGTTTGGGAAAGCCTGTTTCTTCTTCATGTTTGATGGATATTTTCACTGGATATACTCTTCTATGATAAAAGTCATTTTTCCTTCAGCACTTTAAGTATGTAATGCCACTCTCTCCTAGATTGTAAGGTATGTTATTTGTTTCTTTTCTCTTGCTGCTTTTAGAATCCTCTCTTTATCCTTGACCTTTGGAAGTTTGATTATTAAATGTCTTGAGGTAGTTTTATTTGGATGAAATCTACTTGCTGTTCTACAACCTACCCATACTTGAATTTTGAGATATTTCTCTAGGTTTGAAAAGTTATCTGTTATTATCCCCTTGAAAAAAATTTATACCTTGATCTCTGTACCTCTTCTTTAAGGCCAGTAACTGTTAATTTGCCCTTTTGAGATATTTTCTAGAACTTATAGGCAAGCTTCATGCTTTTTTATTCTTTTGTTTCTTCTGACTGTGTATTTTCAAATAGCTTGATTCTTTCTTCTGCTTGATCAGTTCTGCTGTTGGGAGACTCTGATGCATTATTCTGTATGTCAGTTGAATTTTTCAGCTCATAATTTCTGCATGTTTCAAAAATTATTTCAGTATCTTTGCTAAATTTGTCTGATAGGAATCTGAATTCTTTCTCTGTGTTATCTTACATTTCATTGAGCTTCCTCAAAATATATATTTTGAATTTTCTGTCACTCTTGGATTGATCAGTGGTGACTTTTTCAGTTTGTTTGGTGAGGTCATGATTTCCTGAATGGTCCTGATGCTTCTGGATGTGTGTCAGTGTGTGGGCATTGAATAGTTAGATATTTATTATAATATTTGCAGTCTGCATTTGCTTGTACTTCTCTTGTAGAGGGGTGATGCAAGCTCCACTGTGACTACCACACTGAGACTGTGCTGGGTCACACCCAAAGATAGCACAGCACTGGGTCTTGCTCAAGACCCATGGTAGCCACTGCCTGGTTACTGCCAGTAGAAGGAAGGAGCCTCCCCCAGGTTACTGAGCCGCACTGCCTGGGTTGGGGGAGGGGTGGTGCAAGCACTCCCTTGTCTACCTGGCTGGTGTCTCATTAGGTCAACCCAAGTCTACTGCTTCCTAGCCCAGCACAGCACCAACACTTGCCCAGGAATTGCCATCCTTGTGGCCTAGACTGCCTTTGAAGTTTATGTAGGATCCCAGAGTGCTCTGGCCTGTGGTGATGGGCTAGCCAGAACTCTGGTTCCAACCACTGGGAAGGACAATTCCTCTCTTGCTGGGACTGATATAAGGGCTCCCTCCATGGGCACTGGCTGTGTTCTGCCATATGTTGTTTTCTACTGTGGCTGGGCTGCACTGAGTTCCAGTGCAAAGTCCCACATCACTGCCCTGTCTCCCCTACAAGCACACAGATCCTCTCTGCAACATCAGCAATTCAAGACTATCTTTCCTAACCTCTTCAATGCCTCTTTCTTTGATACGATGTTAGAACCAGGTACTGTGATCACTCGATTTGCGGTTCTCATAAAAGTGCTTTCTTGTGTGGAGAGTTGTTCAATTTAGTGTTCCTGTAGGAGGACTATTGTTGGAGAGTTCTATTAGGCCAAACTGCTCTGTGTCTTCCCCTATAGTTTCTTTTTGACTGAGTTACATTCAAATTTACTTTTTACACTTTATAGAAATGTTAGGGGAGTTAAAATTTATCCTTTATTTACTGAGTTCTAATTTAACAGAATTGAAACTGTGGTCAGAGAATGTATTAGTTTTGACACTAAGTCGTTGAAATTTATTGAGATTTGCTTTAAAGCCTAGTGATATGCCTAATATCCCATTCTATTCCTATGCGGAGGAATCAAAAGGTGAGGGACAGATGCTCTCTTTCAATGTATAGCACAAGGGTTCTTATTTATCCTCTAGACAATAGCATATAGATACATGTGTCAAGTTTACTTAGTAAGATTCTCTTGCCTGTAGCTTTGAATAATGAGGGTTAGAGATTTTTCCCAGCCAGCGTGGAAGGTTTGAGAGACTATTGCTGTGGCAGCAAGAATCCAGTAGCAGCAGTATCAATTCCTGTGTCCTGAGCAGACTTCAGGCTCATAACCTGCTTTCCTTGTTTTTCTGCCAGAATCTCATTCTCAACTCTTGATTAATTCTCTAAGTTATTGATATCTTGCCAATACATTCCTTTTCTGATTAATGTAACCAAAGTCAGTTTCTGTTGCTTAGAACTCAGAATTCTGACAAGTGTGAAACACAATGCTTCTGAGGGAATTACAGTATATTACTTTTTGCTTTGTTTTGTTTAGTCTTCTGTTCTCTCCTCTGTAAGTGTTATTTGTTATCCTCATTTAACAGATAGGAAAACTAGGGATTCAATATTTGAAGCACTTTATTCAATACCACACAGCCTGTAAACTGTGAAACCAGAATTCAAGCCAGCTCTGCCTGATTCTTGAACTGCTACTCTTTAAGCCTTCCAGATATTCAATGGGTGATTTTAAACCTTTCTTTCTGACTCTAATATTCTATGAACTGAAGAATAAATACAGATTGCCAAGTGTAAATCAGGAATAGCTTAGGTACTGAGAGGTCAAACTCTAGAAGTCACAAATATTCATATATTCTTAAGTTTTAATTGGGAAAAGTACTTCTCTTAGGCTTTTTACTTTATACACTCTGTGAGATGAATTTTTAGAAACTGACCTTCTCTTATTCACTGCCCCAACTCTGCAAATTTGCTACACGTGCTTTGGCAACATGAACCACCATAACACAGAGGGGCTGGTGACTTAACGTACTTTGTCATCCCCCTGGCATAACAGAGGGGTTCTTTTAGGTCATGGGCCACTTTTCTTCTTGTAGTTTATTGAAAGTTTGTGTGTTCATGCTCATTAAGTAACTTCTAGCAACCTTGGCTAAATAAGTTGGTAAAAGGCTGAACTCATAGTCAGTATTGCTTCATAATACACACATGCAGAGCTCATAATATATGTGACAGTTGACTCACTTAAATCACCCAATTAACTTTTTGCAGTCTTGTATAAATATAATAAAGTAGCTATAGAAATGAAAGATGTTTTCAAGTTAAATTTAACTCCACTGAACTCATAGAATGAGAGTTAACTTATATTTCATTTTAGGCGATTTTAGAGAAAGTTGTTTTAAAGGCAAAACATTCTTAAAAGATTGAATTTGTTTCTACCCCCATTTTTCTTAATTACTTTCATGAAAAACCTATTGATTTTATAATCTATTAATTTGCAGTGGAAAAACTGTGCTCTTTTGTTGATGTAGAGCTAATAATGTACATAAATGTTTATAACTTTTAACCTCATCTTAAATATTTTTTGTTTTAAATCACACATAGCTGACATTTTAAGATATTTCTTGTTTGTTTGTTTTTTTTCCCCACTTGCAGAACACTTTGATGTCTTAAGTGGTACATCCAAACTTAAGTGAAATAGAGCTGTGAGAACATTTTGGGGGAAGTGATCTAGATAAGTACTGACTGTTGCATTCATCTATCTTCTTGCTGATTGTGATAATTTCTTGTGCCGTAGCAGATCAAAATCTGCCAAAAAAGGGAAATAATTAGGGTCTCACAAGTAGTAGCCAGATACACAAATGAAATTAAGCTATCTCTGTGAATAGGAGTTTGCTTTTTGGGAGGAGTAGAGTAAAATAGAGTTAAGGAAGAAGTGTTGATTTTAGCTGTCACATACCAGTTGAACAATTCTGATAGTGATACTGTTGTTTTCCAGGTGAGTAAGAGTCATGGAAATTAGCATACAACATAAAAATCTGTAGAAATCAGGGGAGATGTGTGACAGGAGTGGCCTAGGGAAATCCATTTGGGGATGAACAACAGGAATTCCTCATTTGGACTGCTTCTGTTATTACTCACTCAGAGGCTAGAGCAAATTGTTAGACTTGCCTGTGGTGTCCTTTATCTATCCCTAAAATGTAGAAAGTGAAGTAGGGAAGGATGAGGAGTTGATATTGCAGAAGAGGAAGCTGAAATAACCTTCCTTCAATTATTTTTCTTAAAATTGCCCTCTGAAGGGAACCTGAATGTTTACACTTTATTTCACTCTGTCTTATGCTCTATTTGTGACAGATAAATGAAATGGTAGACTGATTGGCCATTCTTTGGCTAATGTCAGCAGCCAAATTAATCAAACTGTGGGAAGTTGCTGATATGTTTATATGAAAGTAACTTAAAAAAAAAAAGGCCCATTGTCCACCTGATTTGTTTCGTGGTTGAGGCCGAATATATTTATCTGATATATTATGTGATAATATTAGTAATTAAAGTCCCTAAGTTAGCAAATGGTTTGCCTACATCTCCAAGTTCTTTGTTCTTTCCATCCTGTACCACTGATATTCCACCTGAATTAGGGAAATTAATTATCCAAAAGTGCCTATTTGTTTCCATCTTCTTTCTTATTCAAATACTATTTATTTTAAATTACTATTTCCGAATTAATGCTAAATAAATAAGACGTACACTTAGCTAACCAGAGATTTATAAATAACTTCATTTCTTCATTTTCTTCCTGGATTTTCTACTATTTATTATTATTTAAGTTTTAGTGCTTTGAGAGTACAGCTGGTATTTCAACAGCACTTTCCTCTAATGCTTAATCCTAACTCATAACTGAAATATGTATTAAAAGCTTGAGCACATGCATATAAAGAGAAAACGTTTTTCTCAACCTTCAACACTTCACATTAAATCTTTGGAATATTTAGTGCCTTATCATCATTTTAATTCTTATTCTGAGTCACAGACAGCATGAACAGAATTTACAGGGTAATCACTGCAGTAACATTTTCTTCCTCTAGATTATCTTTTCTAGGATTAATTATATTGAGATCACTGCCCTGAGTCATAGTCTTCTGTATTTTAATAGAGTATCAGGCATGGTTCAGATAAAGAAACTTTATTGGGGCTATTTTTGTATCGTCTGTGGATTGGGTAAAGATGGAATGTTCTTTGGAGAAATTGTGAGGAAGAAAGAACACAGTTTTCTCCAATACTATTTAACTTAACAGAAATTTTTATCAGTTGGATTTTAAAGCCCATATTTCAAAACTTTCTTAAAAGTTTGCATACTTTAAATTCAAAATTTTTAAAATTAAAATTAAATAATTAAAATTAAAAAATAAAATAAAGTATGGTTTATGTATATATTCCTTAAATAATTTCAATAAAAATTTTGTTTACATTTATACAGGTTTTTAAAGTATAAATTATATTATAGTATTATTTTAGTCTCTCAGACGAATGCTTTTTATGTACCAGGTAATTTTCTCATACTGGGATACATCAGCAGATAAAAAACCAAGAGCATGTTAAATATCTGTTCTCCTGGAAGTCTATGACAAATGGGGCAGTCTGAGAAATAAATAAACAAGTATATGGATATTATGTCAGATGCTAATGAGTACTGTGAGAGCAGGAGAACTCAGCAGGGTTAGAGGAATAGGGAATGTGTATGTGTTTTTTTTGTTTTCTTTTCTTTTGTTTTTTCTGTTTTGCTGGGTTGCCATGGAAGGTAACAGAGTACTAAGGCAAATTAGAGAGTGAATGGTTCATGTAATGCACTGAAAATGGAGGAAATAGCAAGAGTGAAGTGTCTGTGGTAATATCTTGCTTACTATACCAAGGAACAATAAGCAGCCTAATATGACTGGAGTGAAGTGAGCTAAGTGGAAAGTATTAATAGTAAGAGATGAGGACAAAGAGTTATCAGGGGGTCAGATTTGCAGGCCCTTTTAGGTTCATGTGAAGAACTGGGTTCTGTACTTAATGAGATGGAAAGCCATTGAGAGTGACATGATCTGATTTAAATTTTAAGAGAATCACTATGTCTGTCTGCCATGGGGAAAAAAGTGGTGTATGTATCTCTGCATATTTTGGTATAATAGGGAGTTAGGCACTCTAGAAAATGTATCTTAAAATATAAAATCAGACAGTCAAATAATTACTCAAGCCAGTCCTCTTATTTAATGTTCTAACCTAAATCACTACTAATTACAAGCAGAATTTATTTTTGCATGAAGCCTTTTGTATGATCACTCTTCAAATATAAACACAGAAGAATGCCTCATATAATACCATGTAAATTAATTAAGAAAAAATATAGTGACTCTCAAAAGAAAGGAAGGAAATCACTAAGTGCCAGAAACAAATAAAGAACTCAGTTCCAAAAGGAACCTTGATGTGATACCCTAGCAGTTCATAAGACTGTCAGATGCAGCCTTGAGTCTCTCCAGGATAGGGGATTAGAAAAAATATCTTTGAAGATTTTGAAGACAGCCCTAGCTAAATGCAAAAACAATCTTACTGGCTTCCCAGGCTCTGGAAGTAGCTATAAATCATCTCCTGAGAGAAAAGTCAAGAACCCAAGCTGCACCAAAAGTATGTGGTCAAAATTTGTAGTAATACATAAAGCAGGAATAATAAGCTTTGAAATTCATTTTAAAAAACTGGTCTGATACCAGGGGAATCTTCTATACTGAGGCATAAGCAATAAAACCTCAATAACCCTGTAAAGAAAATTCTGCATCCCTGGATGTATGGGACACACAAAGGAAAAAGTAAATCACCCACTGAAAGTGATCTCTCTTTGTGCATATACAACTTACTTATTTTTTACAAAGACACAATCTGTACAGAGAATTAACAGAGGAAAGCAGTCACAAACTAAAGATAATATGTCATATGTATACATATACAGACACACACATTTTTTTTTAGAGACACAATTTTGAGAGAGAGATTAGACAGAGAAAAGCATGAAAATCACATGCTAAAAACAGTGATAATAGAACAATTTGGAAGAGATTAATAAGTGTGTTCATAGTTATTTAACAAAGTATAAAATTATCAAAATATTTGAAGAAGAAATAATAACCTAATGTAATGACAGAGCAAAAACACTAAAGAACAAAATGGAACTATTAGAAATAAAAGTAATATAGTCATTGCTAAAACAAAACCCTGGGGAGGAGGTGGAGCCAGATGGCCGAATGGGTCCCTCCAGCAGTTGTCTTCCCCACAGGAACACCAAATGAAACAACTATCTGCGCAAGAAAACATCTTCATAAGAAAGAAAAATCAGATGAGTGATCATTGTACGTAATTTTGACATCTTATCAAGGAAAGAGGCGCTGAAGAGGGTAGGAAAGACAATTTCGAATGGCCAACACCACCCCAACTCCATCCATCAGCAGCAGCTACATGGAATGGAGAGAGAGTATGTGTGCTTGCAGGAGAGAGAGCTCAGTGATTGTGGGACTTTGCATTGGAATTCAGTGCTGCCTGCCACTATGGAAAGCAACACATGTAGAACTCAACCAGCAACCACAGAGAGAACATTTAGACTAGCCCTAGCCAAAAGAAAATAATCCATGCCAACGTTTGGAACCTGAGTTCCTGCTATTACCACCACTACAGGCTAACGCTCTCTGGGGTACTAAATAAACTTGAAAAGCAATCTAGGCCACAATGACTGCAATTCCTGTGCAAGTTTTGGTGCTGTGCTTGGCTCAGAGCCAGTGAACTTGGGATGCACACAACCTAGTGAGACACCAGCGAGGGTGGCTAAGGGAGTGCTTGTGTCACCCTCCCACAACCCCAGGAAGCGCAGCTCACAGCTCCTTCTTTCCACTTGAAGAAAGAAGAGGGAAGAGAGTAAAGAGGACATTGTCTTGCAACTTGGATATCAGCTCAGCTACAGTAGAATAGGGCATCGGACAAATTCCTGAGGCCCCTATTTTAGGCGCTAACTTCCAAATGACATTTCTAGACACACCCTGGGCCAGAAGGGAACCCGCTGCATTGAAAGGAAACACCCTGTACTTGCAGGATACATCACCTGCTGACTAAACAGCATTTGAGCCTTGAAAAAACATGGGTGGTAACCAGGCAGTACTCACCACAGGCCTTGGGTGATACCCAATGCCATGCTGGCTTCAGGTGTGACCTAGTATATTCCCAGCTGTGGTGGCCATGCAGAGAGACTCCTGCTTCAGGAAAGGAGAGGGAAGAGTAAAGACGAGTTTGTCTTGCAGTTTGGGTATCAGGTCAGTAAACAAACAAACAAACAAAAAAACAACGGGCTTCTTTTGTTCCAGGCCTTGCCTCCTGGATGGCATTTTTGAACCCACCCTGGGCCGGAGGGGAGCCCACTTCTTTGAAGACAGAAACACAGGACTGGCAGCATTTACCGTAAGCTGACTGAGCAGCCACTGGGCCTTGAGTGGACATTGGTGGTAGCCAGACAGTACTTGTCTCAGTTCTTGCCTCAGGCCTGGGGCGTGGGTGACCACAGGGAGATCATCCATCTGCTTGAGAAAAGGAGAACGAAGGAAGTAAAGGGCTTAACCTTGCACTTGATTGCCAACTCAGCCATAGTAGAATACAGCACCAAGTAAATTCCTAAGGATCCTGATTCCAGGCCCTGGCTCCCAGATGACATTTTAGGACCTGCCCTGGGCTAGGGGAAGCTCGTCATCCTGAAGGGAAAAACACAAGCCTGGCTGAATTTGCCACCAGCTGAATAAAGAGTGCTTAGGCGTTGAATGAACTTTGGCAATAGCCAAGGAGTGGTCACCATGGACCTTAGGCAAGAGAGCCAGTGCTGTGCTGGCTTTGGATTTGACCCAGCATAATCTCACTGGTATTTTAGTTATTGTACATTTACTTTTTAGTTTATCCTACACACCATGTTTACTAGTACTAAAACTGTCTTACAATATTACAATTTTGACCCTCTTTCTAATGGAACTTTATGTTTTTACAAGCACACGTTATTACGTATGAATGAGACTTTACTATGTTATAGATAACTCTTAATTCTGTAAATAATATATTGCTTATCTGAAATATAGCTGGTATTTGTTTCTTCATTACTTGGCTATTCCCTATATGTTATACTCTACTAAAGATCATGGGACGTAGATTCAGAAAACTTACTTCCTAGCTCTTATTATTTCTGTGATCTTGCAAAAGAAAAAAAACATGTGAACTATTGTTTTGTTTTTTTTTTTAATCTATGAAACACGAAATGTACTTCACAGGGTTGTAATGAGAATTAAATTAGATGATATACATGAAAATCACTTCTGAACCGTCAAGTAATTTGTTAATACTGTCACTATTATGTTTGGTAGACTTAAGTGATTTGCCTTTGCCTGTATACTGAGTAAAGAAGCAGCATTTTGGCATTACCAGTTCCAAAACCCAAAAGAATACAGAATTCCCGTAACAGAAAATTAAATAGTCTAACCTGGATTCCACCTACCCCACTGCCCACCAACTTCATGCTGTGATTCCCAAGATGATTGGAGGGAAAATGACAGAAACAGATCCATAAACTGCCCGTGAGACATACTATAAACAGAAAATGAACCCGTCTTATGTCAGGGAACGTGATTGAAAAATTAAAAGAGCTTAAGGAGAGAAAACTCTGCTAGAAAACTCTGCAATTCCAGATGGTCTCCCTCTAAGGAGTGCACAGGCAATAAGTGACTTGGGGAACCTGTGATGAACATGTGCGAATCATCTCTGAAAACGGAGGATGCACAGGTGGCTGGTTTTGAATTGAACACCACACCTGTCTTTGTAATAATGCTTGTAATTCTGCACTGCCTTTCATCAGGGCTTCTTGACAGGTTTTGCAGACATACCACTACAGCTTTTAGACGGGATGTTAAACCCATTTTGGAGAGAGAAATCTTAGAATTCTATGATAAAGTAAATGAAGGTTGCAGAGTGGGCTAGAATAGAACAAAGAAATGCTGATAGCCCCCTTTAAGGAAATACATTGTATGGTTTCTTTTTTTCTTTTTCTTTTTTTTTTTTTAATTAAAACTGATCTCTTTTAAAATTTCGCTCAGAAATTAAACAAACATTTACATTGCACTACTCTGGGAAAATACACAAGTCACAAGTAATATACAAAATGAGTAGAGATTAGTCCCTGCATATAATAAATTTATATTTAAGGGCTAGAGAGGCATTCATTTATAACATGACTATGGGCCAACATTTTTAAGTAGAATAATACTGGCATAAACAAATGTTAAGTAATCATGGAAGACAGTGATTTTGGTGGAGTAATTGTGGAAGACTTTCACAGAGTAAATGACAATAGTATAGTTAATCACGTTTTTACAGAAGTGTAAATAAGGAAAGAATGGTCCAAATAGAAGCAGTGGCTTAGGTAAAAGTATATGCATGTGAATGTTTATGACAAGTTTATAAATGTTCAAATAGTCTGAGATTAACAAGTATCAAATAAGTCTGTGTCATCTAGATTATAGTGCATGCATGTATGGCTGTGTAGATGAGTGTGAAAAAGAAGAGATAAGAATATGGGAAGTAAGCATGATTGTCGGGGTAGGCTATGGTCACATTGTGAAGACTTTGAAACTATGAATAGGAATGTGTTTTCTATAGAAAATGGGGCAGGGATCAGGTATAGGAGAGGAATGTGAACATAATAATTCTGGTGGAAATGTGGATAGTGAATTAAGGAGGGGAAGGAAGAGGCTAGTAAAATGGCTATTAAAATGAATCAGCTGACAGATGGGACTTGAAAGGAGAAGATGGACTCAAGATATTTCAGACATAGAGTATATTTTATCTCTGATTAAATACTGAGGTTTGGGGAAGAGAAAAGTTAAGAATGACTCCAAGACCTATAGCTAGGGACTGAGTGGATAGTGATGGCGTTAACTAAGAGAAGACACAAACATAGGCGAGTAGGTTTAAGATGAGGAGGAGAATATCAACTCAGTTTTTGATATTTTAAGTTAGATATGCAAATGAGGCACCCTTAAAGAGAAGACCAGTAGGAACTCAGAAATTAATCTGGCCTCAGAGAGAAAAGACCCAGCTCTTTCTCTAAGATTTGTAGGTCCTAAGGCAAGACTGCAAATGGAGGACTGTGTACCATATGTTAAATATTTAAAAGTTATAAATCAAGCCACAAACTGTTAAATAAAATATCTAACCTCCTACCATGACAAATATGCTTTCATATCAACCTCAAAGACCAAGTTTGAATTACAGTTCCATGATAAAATATGGTGGCAGTAACTCAGAAAGGACCTCTTCTCCTCCCACTTTACCCCCCTTCCCACTAGCCCTATCCATGCACAGGCCTCAGGGTCAATCATGGGAAATCTCAGGCTTAGGAGCTATGCGAAGCCATTGTGAAGATCTTGAAACTATGAGAAGAAATTTGTTTTCTATTCTATAGAAAATGGGGCAGGGATAGGGGCAGGGAAGGAATGTGAACATGATAATACCTCCACTTCATCCCCACTTCTCACAGACAACCACTCCTTAGTCACCACTTGGATCTTGGGATACACTGGAGGTTTAGAAATATAGTCCTGAAGTCAAGAAGCCACTCGGCCCTGGAAGTAGATTCAACGAGATAGAGAATGTGAATAGGAATTATGGTGGTCCCAGGTACCCAGCGTCTGAATCAGAAGAGAGGATGTGGGCTGGGAGACAACTAGCCCTGGAAGGGGAGGATGGGAGATAGAGCAGGTGTCTAAAGCTTGGAGTCTAGAAGGGAACTTCTCTCGCCCTAGTCCAAAAGGGTTGATGAGAAGACACTCCTAGAAAAGTAGATTTGACAATCAAATATTTATGGGAGTGAATGAAATAAAGCAAGCATAGGGGAATAGAAAAGATAGAGTATTAAAAGTTAATTTAAATTACTAAAAGATCATTACCACTTGTTTTAAGTTCTGGGGTACATGTGCAGGTGCAGGATGTGCAGGTTTGTTTCATAGGTATACATGTGCCATGGTGATTTGCTGTACCTATTACCTACCACCTAGGTATTAAGCCCAGCATGCATTAGCTATTTTTCCTAATGCTCTTCCTCCCACTTTCCCCTAGCAGGCCCCAGTATGTGTTGTTCCCCTCCCTGTGTCCATGTGATCTCATTGTTCAGCTCCCACTTATGAGTGAGAACATGTGGTGTTTGGTTTTTCTGTTCCTTTATTTGTTTGCTGAGGATAATGGCTTCCAGCTCCATCCATGTCCCTGCAAAGGAAATGATCTCACTCCTTTTTATGGCTTCATAGTATTCCGTGATGTAGCTGTACCACATTTTCTTTATCTAGTATATCATTGATGGGCATTTGGGTTGATTTCATGTGTTTGCTATTGTGAACAGTGCTGCAATGAACACACATGTGCATGTATCTTTGTAATAGAATGATTTATATTCCTTTGGGTATATACCCAGTAATGGGATTGCTGGGTCAAATGGTATTTTTTATTCTAGACCTTTGAGGAATTGCCATACTGTCTTCCACAATGGTTGACATTACCACTTTTAAGAAATAGATTATGTAGTACACAAAGATGGAGCTGGGAGGGGAGGGAACAAAGATAGCAAGTTCAGTGTACCCTTACAAGAAATGTATCAGAAGAAAGAAGCAGCTGCAGGAAGAACTTACAAAGAATCAAGAATTAGGGATTTTTAAAAAATAATAATAAAGGGTTAGTTTTTCTTGTTAGAATGTCTGTTGCAATAGTGACAGCTACCCAAAAATGAGATTAAAGGGTTAAAAACCAGGTGTCATTTAGAGCAAGGAGTTTAATTGATTAAGCCTAGATTTGTATACGTGAGGGAAAGAGTACAAATGAGGCAGAAATATTAATTTTTATGAAAAATGTAGCTGTACTGACTACCATTAATGTCAACATTAATAAATAGTTTCTGTGAAGGATGCAGTTTATGTTATTTCAGTCAATACATGGAGTTGATTGTCTAAGTACTGGCTTGTCTAATTTTGTATACGAATCAATGTCTATCCTGAGAAGAAAAGTCAGCAATCATACTGTGAACCCAGTTCTCTGCTCAGAGAAGAGTGGAAGAGCGTAAATTACACCCAGCCATGGAACCGCCACACTCAGTGTATTAGACAAGACACATACGTGTAAATGACAAAAGACACTATAGAATCATAAATGGGAAATTGTAAGTATTTTGTTGATAAACAAAATAGGGAGATCAGTGTAGCTGGGCTGGCAGTCCAGAGATCCTAGGGTTTTAGCTTAGTTTGCTAGATTGTTTGTAATCAGGATAAAATATTCAACTCAGCCTTAGTTTCTTCATTCATCATGTTGAACTGTGAATTTTTATGATCTAAAGCTCTGGAAACTTTTGTTCAAATAATGTCTTTCTGGGAAAGGTAAATAATTAAAATGATGAAAGCAGTGCTGGATTAAAGTAGGTGAGAGCTCCAGAACTCTGTTGCCCACTTTACTTCCCTTCCCATTTCTACTTCTTTTTCAAAAGCCTTCTAAGTGTCTCTATGTCGCACAGTTGGAAAATATTTGAACTAGATAATCTCTAAGAGCTATTCCAAGTATAAAATCCTGTGACTCTACTAAGTCAGGTACAGCTTTGCAGATGAAGTGGCGCTTGAGTGGGCCTTTGAAACTAGGCCATATATTTGGATTAGTGGGTAGGAAGAGTGAAGATATTTAAAACAGGAAGAAGAGCATAATAAAAGAAATAGTGAAAGGAATAATACTGATTTCCTTGGCAGAGGATGTGTGGAATAATAAAGAGACTTTTCTAACTAAACTGCAGGGATTGTAAGGTAAAGCTGTGGGAAATAAAATTTAAGTGCAGGGTACTTGCTTTTCATATGAGAGAAGTGTTATTCCTGGATACTTTGCATAACTTAAAACTCAAATAATTCAAAACAAATTTTCCCAAAGGGGGAATGCATTTTTGGAACTTACGAATTTCTAATTTATATATTTAGTATATATTTGCTTTGAAATTGCTTTTTACATTTTCTTTATTATTTTGCTGAGGACTCTTTCCTACATTAGTATTGGTGGTGGTTTGCATTCCATCATAGTGCTTTACCACATCATATGTCTATTCCAGAGTTATTAACTTTACTCTTTTTTTCTCAGCACTAACTTTAGTAACACCGTTTAGTGAGCTTGAGTAACATTGTGCAAGGATATGAAAAACAAGATTAGAAATGATAATAACAGTGCTTGCTTAGATTCTAAAACCAAGACTTACTTGTAGAAATTCTGATGCAAGAAGTAATCAATAATGGTTCTCCTAATATTGACAAAGGAGAGTTTGTGTTTCATTTTCCTAGTGGGGTGGGTGATGACAACAACATAAACACAGTTTGCAATTAACTATGTTTTCAAATTATGCTATTTTGCAAGAATTACATAAATTGGATTTCTCATCAGTTCAAATTTGGCATCAACATTTCTTTAATCCCACAGTTTCATAATTTACAATCTTACTTCTATGTATCGTGAAAATGGTCTGAGCATACGGAATGTATGCTATTTATCTTTGTAATCCCTGAGGCATCTTAGCACTCTGCCTCTCAAGAAATACAGCATTTGCTAAATGGAATTGATTTCATCCACAGTTACTTTGCCCTGGTCAGACATAAGATTAGAGAGTGGAAATTCCTAATTTAGGTTCTCCAGATCTGGTTGCATGCTAAACATAAAGGAAACACAGAGTAAAGGTTTATTGATTTCTGAACTAGGAGGATGAGGTTTTCTAACCACATCAATTTTACCCATTGCTATATCTTGTAAAACTATAAAGGGTTGATTAAACACACTGACTTGTTACTGAGCGAGATTCAAGGAAGATGTGTGTCTTGGACAGGGAACAGCTAGAGACTTTTTGCTCAGTTAGGCTGGGATGACACATGGAGAAAAACATATGGAGTCAAGGGTGTGTGTAGCCAAAAAGAAAGGTGAAGCAGAGTGTGGAACAAAACATGCAGCTGGAAGCAAGTGGCTGACTACAGCCCAAAGTGCTATAGCTCTGTCTAGGCAATGCCAAAAGTCTAGGTGAGGAGTGGAAAAATCAAATCAATCATCAGGATGATTCAAAGCATCCCGATGTGTGTTGTCATCAGGGCCATCACTAGGGGTATTTGGGGTTAAGGCACATAGTCTTTCCACACTCCCCCCAGCCCAGATATTTGTATTCAGTTGAAATCATCCTGAAATGGAGGCTTAAATAAAACTAAGGCATCAAAGAGCTCTGCATATTCAATCTACAAAGAGCTTATGTAAAGGTGGGGAGTAGTAATTCCTCTTAGTACCTTAGGGGCCCTAATAACCATATCAGGGTTTCAAATTGTTAGATTCTAGTGATAGAATCAGATATGGTACATTAGAAATGGTTGAATAATTCATTTTTAAATATGAATGTTATCTAGTACTTTAAGCCTATTGTCTGAAAGACAAATAGGTTTATCCAATATATAATGTCAGCAGAAATACAGGAAAGCAGCTATAAATGAATGGAATTATTTGTAATAGTTCAACATAGGCCTATACAATGTGATAATTAAAAATAAATCTTACAGTCAAACACAGGGAAAATAAGTACACCCTACCATTCAATCCAGCAATCCCACTACTGGGTATCTACCCAGAGGATAAGAAGCCACTATATGAAAAAGACACATGGACACACATGTTTATTGCAGCCCAATTTGCAATTGCATAGATATGGAACCAACCTAAATGCCATTGACCAATGAGTGGATAAAGCAAATGTGAGATATATATATATATATATATATATATATATATATATATATATATATATATATATACTACTCAGCCATAAAAAGGAATGAACATGTCCTTTGCAACAACTTGGATGGAGCTGGAGGCCATTATTCAAAGTGAAGTAACTCAAATAACTCAGGAATGGAAAACAGAATATCGTATATTCTTACTTATAAATGGGAGCTAAGCTATGTGTATGCACAGCCATAAGAGTGATAAAATGGACTTCGGAGACTTGGAAGGGGGAAGGTGGGATTTGGGCAAGGGGTAAAAAAAACTACATATTGGGTACAACGTACACTGCTCAGGTGACAGGTGCACTAAAATCTCAGAATTCACCACTACATAATTCATCCCTGTAACCAAAAACCACTTATACATTAAAAGCTATTGAAATAAAATAAAATTCTTAATTCACATATCATAAAATGTGTACATTGCTTTGGTTTTAAGCATATTTACAAAGTTGTGCAATGATCATTACTAATTCCAGTACCTCTATGAAAATTCTATACTCATTAGCAGTCACACTCCAACATCCTCTCCCCTCATCTCCTAGCAACTACTAATCTACTTTCTTTCTGTATATATTTTTCTCATATCAATGGAATTACACATTATTTGGCCTTCTATGTATGGCTTTTTTCGTTTAGTATAATTGTATTAGTGAGTTTTCAAATTTCTGATGAAGACATACCCGAGACTGGGCAATTTAAAGAAGAAAGAGGTTTAATGAACCTGCAGTTCCAAGTGGCTGGGTAGGCCTTGCCATCATGGTAGAAAGCAAGGAGGAGCAAGTCATGCCTTACATGGATGGCAACAGGCAAAAAGACAGAGCTTGTTTAGGGAAACTCCCCCTTATAATACCATCAGATCTCATGAGACTCATTTGCTATTATGAGAACAGCACAGGAAAGATCTGCCTCCATGATTCAGTTACCTCCCACTGGATCCATCCCACAATATATGGGAATTCAAGATGAGATTTGGGTGGGGACATGGTCTAACCATATCATTCCACACTTGACCCCTCCAAATCTCATGTCCTCACATTTCAAAACATGCCTTTCCAACAGTCCCCAAAAGTCTTAACTCGTTTTAGCATTCACTTAAAAGTCCATAGTCCAAAATCTCATCTGAGACAAGGCAAGTCCCTTCTGGCTACGAGTCTGTAAAATCAAAAGCAAGATAGTTACTTCCTATATGCAATGGGGGTACAGGCATTGGGTAAATACAGCCATTCCAAATGGGAGAAATTGGCCAAAACTAAGGGACTACAGGCCCCATTCAAGTCCAAAATCCAGCAGGGCAGTCAAATTTTAAAGTGCCAAAATGATCTCCTCTGACTCCATGTCTCACATCCAGGTCATGCTGATGCAAAAGGTGGGTTCCCATGGTCTTGGGCAGCTCCACCTTTGTGGCTTTGCAGGGTACAGCCTGCTTCCTGGCTACTTTCACAAGCTGGCATTGAGTGTCTGTGGCTTTTCCAGGTGCACGGTGGAAGCTGTTGGTGAATCTACCATTCTGGGGTCTGGAGGACGGTGGCCCTCTTCTCATAGCTCCACTAGGTGGTACTCTAGTCTGGACTTTGTGTTGGGACTGCAACCCCACATTTCCCTTCTGCACTGCCCTAGCAGAGGTTCTCCATGAGGGCCCCTCCCCTGCAGCAAACTTCTGTCTGAACATCCAGGCATTTCCATACATCCTCTGAAATCTAGGATGAGGTTCCTAAACCCCAATTCTTGACTTCTGTGCATTGGAAGGCTCAACACCACGTGGAAGCTGCCAAGGCTTAAGGCTTGCATGCTCTGAAGCCACAGCCCAAGCTCTATATTGGCCTTTTCAGCCATGGCTGGAGCAGCTGAGACAAAGAGCACCAAGTCCCTAGGCTGCACACAGCATGGGGACCCTGGGCCAAGCCCATGAAACCATTCTTTCCACCTAGGCTACTGGGCCTGTGATGGGAGAGGCTGCCATGAAGACCTCTGTCATGCCTGGAGACATTTCCCCCATTGTCTTGGGGATTAATATTTGGCTCCTTGTTACTTATGTAAATTTCTGTAGCAAGCTTGAATTTCTCCTCAGAAAATGGGATTTTCTTTTCTATCACATTGTTGGGATACAAATTTTCCAAACTTTTATGCTCTCCTTCCCTTATAAAACTGAATGCCTTTAACAGCACCCCAGTCACCTCTTGAATGCTTTACTGCTTGGAAAGTTTTTCTGCCAGATACCCTAAATCATCTCTCTCAAGTTCAAGGTTCCACAAATCTCTAGGTCAAGGGAAAATGCCATCAGTTTCTTTGCTAAAACATAAGAAGAGTCACCTTTGCTCCAGTTCCCAACAAGTTCCTCACCTCCATCTGAGACCATCTCAGCTTGGATTTAATTGTCCATATCATTAGCAATGTTTTGGTCAAAGCCATTCAACAAGTCTCCAGGGTGTTCTAAACTTTCCCACATTTTTCTTTCTTCTTCTGAGCCCTCCAAACTGTTCCAACCTCTGCCTGTTACCCAGTTCCAAAGTCACTTCCACATTTTTTGTTATCTTTTCAGCAGTGCCCCACTCTACTGGTACCAATTTACAGCATTAGTCAGTTTCATGCTGCTGATAAAGACATACCTGAGACTGGACAATTTAAAAAAGAAAGAGGTTTTATGGAGTTATAATTCCAAGTGACTGGGGAGGCCTCACAATCATGGCAGAAGGCAAGGAGGAGCAGTCACGTCTTACATGGATGGCAGTAGGCAAAAGAGAGAGCTTGTTCAGGGACACTCCACCTTATAATACCATCAGATCTCATGGGATCTATCTGCTATCATGAGAACGGCACGGGAAGACCTGTCCCCATGATTCAATTACCTCCCAAAGGGTTCCTCCCACAACATGTGGGAATTCAAGATGAAATTTGGGTGGGGACACAGCCAAACCATATTAATAATGTTTTCAAAGTCCATTCTTATTGCAGCATGTATTAGTGCTACATTTCTTTTTATGGATTTTATTCCATTATATGGATGTATCATATTTTGTTTATCCATTCAGCAGTTGATGGAAGTTTGTTTTAACTTTTTGGTTATTATGAAGAATGCTGGAATGAAAATCCGTGTACAAGTTTTTGCCGTATATATGTTTTCAATTCTCTTAGGTATATTGCTAGGAATGGAATTGTTGGGTCATATGGTAATTCTCATGTTTAACTTTTTGAAGATTTGCCAAACTTTTCCAAAAGCAGGTGCAACATTTACAATCCCGACTGCAATGTATTGAAGTTGAAATTTCTCCACATCCTCCTCAAACCTTGGAGTTTATTGTTTGTCTCTTGATTATAGCCTTCCTAGTAGGTGTGAAGTGCATCTGATAGTGGTTTTTAATATGCTTAATGACTAATGATGTGGAACACATTTTCATGTACATGTTGGCTATTTGTATATCTTTGTAAAAATGTCTATTCAAATTCCTTGTCCATTTTTGAATTGGTTATCTTTTTATTAATGCATTGTAAGATTTCTTTATATGTACTATACATATAAAATATATATAAGATGTATGTATACATGTATATTTTATATGTATATATATCATATATATATTTTTAAAAATCATGATTATAAAAATCCCCACTCCAAGTACCCAGAGGTACAAATATATACAAGATATAATTGGCACAAAGTGGAAGAATAGGCTAAGAATGAATCTACCTAAAGTCAATTAGTCAGGATAGATTGTCAGTGCTGTACTCTAACAGGTCAAAAGGATTTCCCAAGCTGAATCCTCATCAAAATTCACTAGTTGCACACATAGAATGCCAGAACATATTTCAATTCATATGTCTGATAAGCCATATCCAAATACTGTCATGCACCAAATAAGGACATTTCATTCATTGACTAACCACATATAAGACAGTGGTCCCATAAGATCATAATACTGTATTTTTACTGTACCCTTTCTATGTTTAGATACACAAATACTATTGTGTCACAGTTGCCTGAAGTATTCAGTGCAATAACATGCTGTACAAGTTTGTAGACTCAGAGCAATAGGCTATACAATACAGCCTAAGTATGTAGCAGACTGTATAATCTAGGTTTGTTTAAGTACACTTTATGATGTTTGCAGGAGGACGAAATCGCCTAACAATGCATTTCACAGGATTTTCTCCATCATTAAATAACACATGACTGCATATATTCTATTATCGTTGGCTTTGTCCTGATCACAAGTGTGAGGAAACTTTGGAGGCCACCAAATTTAAATGTGAATGATGACATTAATAAATAGCATTTTGGACAGGTAAGGTGGAGCAGAAAGGAGTTAAAGACAGAACAGGGCAAAGCGAAGGGAGGAAAGAGCAGCAATAAAGACAAACCATATTTCCCTTATACGTTTACTTAGGATGCAGCTTTGACCTTTCTTTGACCATAAATTAGATCCACTATTCACGACTTTGTTTGCAAAATTACTTCCATGCCACACTTAAAATGTATGGTATTATGATTATATGTAATGCTAGATATGTCTTTTTTTACAGAGAGCTGAAATAACTTATTTCTTTCATGGAGAAAAGTATTTTCTTATAGGTGCAGAGAATGGGAAATGGTTTTCATTTCCCATCTAATATTCTTATTTCAGATTAATAAAGCAGAGTATGTATATCCAAATATGTATCTACAATTTAACCTAATAAACATAGGCATTAGAGTCTTTAAGACGATTTTGCCTGAGTGTCATAGTTAAAAACAAAGCACAACGAAAATGGGGAAATGGGCCAGGCACGGTGGCTCATGCCTATAATCCCAGCACTTTGGGAGGCCAAGGCAGGTGGATCACGAGGTCGAGAGTTCAAGACCAGCCTGGCAAAAAGAGTAAAACCTCATCTCTACTAAAACTACGAAAATTAGCCAGGCGTGGTGGAAGGCACCTATAATCCCAGCTATGCAGGAGGCTGAGGCAGAAGAATCGCTGAAAGAAAGGCTGCAGAAGTTGCAGTGAGCCAAGATCACCCCACTGCACTCTGGCCTGGGTAACAGAGTGAGACTCTGTCAGAAAGGGAAGGAAAGGAAAAAGGAAAGGAAAAAGGAAAGGAAAGGAAAAAAGAAAGGAAAGGGAAGGGTGAGACTCTGTCAGAAGAGAAAAGAAAAGGAAGGAAGGAAGGAAAATGAGGAAATTGACATTCGTTGACATTTGTTGATTATTTCTTAGGTACGTGGGGTCTGCCCATCGTGTAACAGAGTGAGACTGTGTCAAAAAGAAAGAAGGAAGGAAGGGAGGGAGGGAGGGAGGGAGGGAGGGAGGGAAGGGAAGGGAAGGGAAGGAAGGGAAGAAAGAGAGAGAGGAAGAAAGAAAGAAAGGAAGAAAGAGAGAAAAAAGAAAGAAAGAAGGAAAGAAAGAAAGAAGGAAAGAAAGAAAGAAAGAAAGAAAGAAAGAAAGAAAGAAAGAAAGAAAGAAAGAAAGAAAGAAAGAAAGAAAGAAAGAGGAAAGAAAGAAAGAGAGAAAGAGAGAAACTGACATTTGTTGACATTTGGTGATTATTTCTTAGGTACCTGGGGTCTGCCCATCCTGTAACAGAGTGAGACTGTGTCAAAAACAAAGAAAAAAGGAAGGAAGGAAGGAAGGAGAAAGAAGAGAGAAGGAAGGAAGGAAGGAAGGAAGGAAGGAGAGAAAGAAAGAAAGAAAGAAAGAAATAAAGAAAAGAAAGAAAGAAAGAAAGAAAGAAAGAAAGAAAGAAAGAAAGAAAGAAAGAAAGAAAGAAAGAAAAGGGAAATTGACATTTATTGACATTTGTTTATTATTTCTTAGGTACCTGTGGTCTGCCCATCGTGTAAAAGTGGCACTGACTCTACACACTCTAGTTTGATTTCTATCCCTGTATTATCAAATCAAATCATCTCTCAATCCACTAATAAGATAGTCAAGCTGGTAGTTTGCTTTGTGCAAATAATATATTTTTTTGCTTGACTAAATCATAGAATTTTTAGACGAAATACATTCTGAGGAGATAGATGTGTTCATAATAGGTAGTCAAAAACATAGAGTATGTTTTTAAGGGTAAAATGTTACTTTAAATACATAGTATTATTGAGAAAATTCAAAGAGATACTGTGTCCACTCAAAGCTTTTTTTTTAAAAAAATTATTGGCAACAATAATAAGACTATACTGATTTAATAAAATGGATGAATAAAGAGTAAAAAATGAAGATTTTATAGTATTGACTTGACACAGCAGAGGAATCAAGATGGTCTCCCTGAACTCCTTTTATCTGATAACGTTCCACAGCACTTACCCCAAATCACCAAATTGTTAGCAAGCTTTTAAAAAATGAACTTTGACAATTGGCAAATTTTTGAGGAAGACATGTATCCAGGTCTTTATGGCCCAGCTCAACATTGAACTGTCTTGGGCCTAGCACTCTTTTGGCTCTCTCAATATCTGAATAATATCTGCCTATACAGCTGAGAGAAGTTTGTCATCTTCTCAGTTGTTATATGTCATCACTTTCATGCCCTACCTACAGCGCATGTGAATTGTGGGGGCTTAAGGGAAAGTGCACTTGTGTGTGTCAAACTGCCTACAAGAATGGATATAGGGGTTGGAGACAAGCCCTCTCCCACCTCTCCAAAGAGCAGCACAGAGATGAGAGTCCTATAGTTATTTACTGAACTTGAATTTTCAATCATTTCTGAGGTATAATCATGCCTTCTCTTGTTTTGTTTTGTTTTTTTCTTTTACCATTACAGTACTTCATTATTGCCACAGGGGGAACTGTTGGCTTAATTTTGCTTTGGAGACACTGCTGCTGAAATTATTAAGCTAATGATTTATGCCCTGTGTGATACAGCAATCTCTTGTGCTTAAAATGGTTACTATGTTTTGTTTACTGTTTATAACTACCAGTGGTTGTGCCACAAGAAACCCCTGCCAGCTTGCAGGGTTTATTTATCCCTGTGGATCTTTAGAAACCACTGATTAATATATTAAAAATTTGAATGGTTTATATTTAAAAAATCCCATAAGCTATGAATTAAACCACTGTGCTCTGCTATATAGGAGGAAAAGTTAAGTGAGAATGAACAATGGATGTCAAAACCTACTGACTCTCATATTTGCTTCTGGTTTTATCAAAGTGGAAAATATGAGTGCTTTTCAGGAATACAGTGCTGTGACTCCATCAGTTTTGGGCAATGAGATCACCAGTATTTCCCCCTGGGTGCTGTGCATTTTACCATATTAAGGAACCAATTTGCTTAGAGAAATGTTGCACATGTTTAAAGGCTGTTAAGTTTGATGGCTGGCAGAACTCTCCCATTTAGCCCTGAGGCTGGGCCTTCGTGAATGAAGGCTTTACAACTGGCCTGCATTTTTTGTTCTGAGGGCTTTTTGTAACCAAAAGCTTACACAGAGCAACCACAGGGCAGGGAGGGACATGGTTTGCAAATGTTGATTTGTTTAAAATGGCAAAATGGTTCTTATACAATGTTTAAGTCTTGACACGGCTCTTTCACCAAGAGAAGCAAAGAAAGTATCACTGTTGTTTTGGGCAGCTTGAGCCCAATTCCACACCTTCAGTCTTAAGCATCACTTGCTTACACTTCAAGTATGCCTTCCTGCTGATTTCTTAACCTCATCAGTTCTTTTGGCTTCAAACTAGTTCTCCACCTCTCTCTTTTGGACAGCTCCACATTTCTGCTCCTCCTCTGATCAGCCAGTTCTAATTATTCCCAGGGCACCTTTTCTCTGTGGTCTCAGGTGATTCAGTCAACAAAGAGTACCCTTCCCTGAATAGACCTTGGCCAATACACAGAACCAGCCATCCCAAGTACAAGACAATGCTGACATTTTTGCAACAAAGCTGAATATAATGCTAAAACTTTTCTCAGTCAGAGATCTGTAAATGTGATGAATGTAGACGACTCTGCCTAAAAGAGAGAACTTGAGCAATTCAATTTCTAAGCAGGAAAGTGAGGGACAGACCTTAATTATGGGAACAAAACTGTCCTCATGTTTTAATCTCATAATTTGAGCCTCTGTATATAGCTTTAGCCACAGATATTCCCTTTATATCAGACTTCCTGTACTAAAGTGCTGTCAGACGTTTAAGAGGAAGATATGGGTAGATGGTTAAAACACCAAAGAATAATAAAATCTGTTTTATTTCTCCTCATAACCCATTAATTTTCTTCACAAAGATGCACACTTTGGGCATAAATAATATTTACAATATTACAGTGTATGGGATTATGGAAATCATATTAGCCAAGTAGCAATTTTAATTAAGTATACTTGCCTAATTGTATAGAGGTTTTCTTTCAGTACGTGTTTTCATCTAGAGCCTTAGAACACTTCCCTTCTTGTATTAGAAAAATAAAATTAAAGAAACAGAAACTCTGATGTAATTTAAATTAAATTACTCTAAATGGTTTTTGATGAGTTCTATTTAAATTTTAACACCAATTTAGAAACTAAAGCCTATACAGCTTAAATGTCTTGCAGATCATTTTTAAAAACACAAAAAATGGAATTTAATTACAGATTTTTAAGTCACAAAATCTAAAACCAGTGTGGTATATGATTTGAAATTTCATACTAACCACAAAACAGATTAAAATATAATGCTTAATCAGCATGGCAGGCAAAATATCTATGATATGTAACATTTTATAATATGAAAAATTCTAAGCTACAGTAGATAGATACAGAGATTAGACTTCTTAGTGTTAACCAACTGAATAATTTTCAAGTATCCCCAGTGAAAAAGATTTAAAATAACTGGAAAACCAAATGTTTTTTCAGGGAAACCAGAGACCAAAAATTAAGTATATCAACAAAAAACAATTGATATTATATTTTTAAACATTATGTGTGACAATATATTTTCTATCTACAAAATTGTAATATTGGGAATCATTTTGTGAAATTACCCTATACATAACCATATTAGGAATCTATTTGTACCCTAGCAGCTCCTCTTATTTTTTGAAGGCTGCATTCTGAGGGTTGAAGGGAGATTGTGCAGTCAAAAGTTATCAGAAACACCTCAAGATTTTAACTCAACTCCAGAGCACACACATAAGACTTCCTTTCCAAGAAGAGTATTAAAATACTCCTCTTACTTGGTTATTTTGGGGGATTTTAAAGTAAACAGGACATGACAGAGTAGTGATTTTACCCTAATTTGTTCATGTAACTAACTTTTATTGAAGTATAATATGTATACAAAGAATGTACCAACCTTAAAAGGTAACATTTGATTAATTTTGACAAATTAAGTTGTGTAACCACCATCACAATCATGACATAAAACATTTCCATCAATCCAAATTTTCCTTCATGACCCTTGCAGTCAATCTTTACACCCTCAATCCTTTTTCAGCAAACACTGGTCTCCTCCTTTTACTCCAGTTCTGTCAGAATTTCATATAAATGGAGGTTCATAGGTCATGTAATATGTCACTAGGCAGTCTTTGGTACTGGGTTCCTTTCATTTAGCATAATGCTTTTGAGATTCATGTATTAAAAGTTTAACTTCTTTTAAACTTTTTTTTTTTTTTTTTAATTCTTGAGCCTATTATATGATTATAACAAAATGAGTTTATCCGTTCACCATACGATGGACATTTTGTTTGTTTCTGGTTTGGACCTATATTAAGAATAAAGCTCTATGAAAATTCCAAGCACACATTTTTTGTGGCTATATGCTTTCCTTTTTTAAAAAAAGTAATAAGTAGAAGTAGAATTGCTAGAACTTATAATACCTTTCTAAAAAACTGCCATATTGCTTTCTAAAGTGGATGCAATATTCTGTAGTATACTAGCAATATATGCATATATGCAATCTCCAGTCACTTCATATCCTTTTCAGCCCTGGGGATTATCAGCTTTTAAAACTGTAACCATTTTAGTGGTCATGTAGAGATATGTCATTGTTCTTTTAACTTTCATTTTTCTAAACATTACTGATATTAAGTATTTTTTGTGTGCTTATTTGCTATTTGTATGTCTTCTTTGGTAACATGTCCATATATTTCTCCCTTTTTAAATTGCATATTTTTTATTACAGAGTTGTGAGAGTTCTTTATATATTTAATATATACCTCCTTTATCTTATTATGTCATGAACATACTACCTCTTAGCATGTAACTTACCCTTTCATTTTTGAAACAGTACTCCCTAAATAACAATTTATAAATATTTTGATGAAGTTCAGTTTATCATTTCATGATTTGTGCTTTTCATTCCTATCTGAGAAATCTTTTCTATTCCCTGCTTAGAGGAATTTTCTGCTTTATTCTAAAAGTTTTAAAATTTTAGCTGTTCTATTTAGATCTAGCATATGTTTGAAATTAATTTTTGTATATAGTATTAGGTAAGGGAGGTTTATTTATTTTCTTGCATATGAATATCCACAGTTGTCCTGAAACATTCATTGAAAAGACTATCTTTTCCCCTTTGAACTGCCTTGACACCTTCGTTGAAATTAATTGGCCATATTTGTGTGTCTGTATCTCTTTTCTGTATTCTGGCCCATTGATCTGTATATCTTTGTTCATACCAATAACCAATATCTTGATACCTGTAGCTTTAAAGTCTGAAATAAGATAGCGTAACTCTTCCAAATTTGTTCTCCTTTTTCAAAATTGTTTTAACTATTCTAAGTCTTTTGCATTTCCACATACAATTAACATCAACTTGTCAGTCTCAACAAATAAGCTTGTTAGAATTTTGTGATTGCCAATTTTAATGAATAAGTTCATTGATCAATTTGAGGAGATGAATTTGAGGAGAGAATTTGGAGAGCCATCTCAACAATATCATGTTTTCCAATCAACAAATATGGCATATACCACCATTTATTAAGTCTTCTTTAATTTGTCTTAGTATTTATTTATAGTTTTAAGTGTAGAAGAATTGCATGTATTTGGTTGAGTTTATCCATAATTCATATTTTATGCTATTGTTAATGTCCTAATTTAATTTTTAAGATACAAGTTTTAGCTCACTTATTAGTTCTAGTAGGTTTTTGTTAGACTTAAGATTTTCACCATAAACAGCCATGGCATCTATTCATAAAGAGATTTATTTTTCCCTTTCCAATTTGTATGCCTTTCCTTTCTTTTACTTGCCTTTTGCTTTGGCTACAACTGTCAGGATAATGTCAAAAAGAGCTGGTGCGAACAGTTATTCTTGCCGTATTCATGATCACTCAGTGTTCCACCCCTAAATATGATGTCAGTAGTCAGTTTTTTTTGTAGATTTTTTTTTCCAGAATATATAAGTTGCCTTCAATTTTTGGTTTGCTGAGAATTTTTATATTATGAATGAGTGTTGATTTTTGAGGGGAAGCTTTCATTTTTTCACCATTAACTATTGTGTTACTTGTATGAACACACACACACACACACTCCCAAAAAAACAAAAAATATATATATAAAATTTGTTTAAATTGAGGAAATTTCCTTCTTCTTTTAGTTTGCTGAGAGTTTTTAGCATAAATGGATAAATAAAATTTGTCAGATACTCTCCCTGCATCTATTATGGCTGATAAAAGAAAAAACTTCAGCCAAATTAAATTTTAAAAAGTTTAATTGAGCAGTGAATGATTAACAAATTGGCAGCCTCCTGCATCAGAGTAGACTCAGAGACTCTAGTGCAACCATGTGGCAAAAGAAGATTTTATGGAAAGAAAAAGGAAAGTGAGGTACAGAAGCAGCTGGGTTGGTTACAACTCAGAGTTTGCCTTATTTGAAAATGGTTCAAACAGGTGGCTACATTTGATTGGCCAAAACTCAGTGACTGGCACAAGGGTAGGCTAGGGTCTGTTTACACCTCCACTTGTTACAGTTCAAGATGTACAGAGAAGTCTTTAGGCCGAACTTAAAATATGTAAGGAGGCAGCTTTAGGCCAACCTTGATTTAACATGGCTTTTCTCCTTTATTGTAATAAACAATGAGTTACATGGATTGATTTTCAAATGTAAAATCAACCTTGCATTCTTGAGATAAAGCCAGTTGGTAACGATGTGTTATCTTTTTAAAATATTTTCCTTAATTTAATTTTTCGAAAGTAACAATTGTTGTGTCTGTGTTAACGAGGGATACTGGTCAACAATTTATTATTTTTTTGTAATATCTTTGACATTTTTGACATCAGGGTACTGCTTGCCTCATAAAAGGAGTTGGGAAGCTTGTCTTTCTCATCTATTTTCCGGAAGTTTGAGAACTCCTAGTATCAATTTTCTACTTAAATATACTTAAATATATTTCTTTAAATTCCCCAATGAAATCATTTGGACCTAGAGTTTTCCTTGTGGAAAGATTTTTATCCATGAATTTAATGTCATTACTAGCATAGGACTATATTACTAACATTTCTCTATTATCTTTTTAATTCCTGTAGGATCAGTATTAATGTTCCCTCTTTCATTCCTGATAGCCTTTTTTGGTATGTTCAGACTGACTAGTTGTTTATCAATTTTATTGACCCTCTCAAAGAAACATCTTTTGGTTTTATCCATTTTTCATGTTTTGCTGATTCCATTTTCAATTATTCATATACTTATTTTTATTTTTTCTATTTTATTGCATATTTTGGTTAAATTTCCTCTTTTTTTCCTAAGGTGGAAGAATATATCACAGGTTTTTTTTGAGAACTTAAGGATGACATATTACAGATTTGAGACCTTGTTTTTCTTCCTGATACAAGCATTTTATGCTATAAATTTTACTCTAAATCCTACTTTCTTGCTTCAGTCTATGAATTTTGATATGTTATTATGCTAGTTATTAATTGATTCTCATCTCACAGCCATCCATTTTTGTCCTGCTTTGGGAAACTGAAAACAAACCCTGTAAAAATTTCCCTTTAGACAGCTGCTCAATGTTAGCTTTAGTGGGTGCTGGGGGATCACTGCAAGACAAAGCAAAGGAAGAGGTTTCTTTCTGGTGTGATTTTTCGTTTTCTCCGGCAGTAACCAGTGATGTGCAGGCGGCTCCACAATACTCAGTCATCAATGAGTTTCTCCAGCAGTTCAGAGGGCTGCTTCTGGTGGAAGAGCTCCAGGAAGACAGCACTACATGAGGATGATAGGAAAATGTTAGTAATTTTTGTTTGTTTGTTTGTTTGTTTTGAAACAGAGTCTGGTTCTGTTGCCCAGGCTGGAGTGCAATGGTTTGATCTCGGCTCACTGCAACCTCCGCCTTCCGGGTTCAAGCGATTCTCCTATCTCAGTTTCCAAATAGCTGGGATTACAGGCACCCACCATGAGGGCCTCTTTCTGCTTAGTGGCCGTGGCCCTCCATTATTTCAGCAATGGATTGTTTCTTCGGACCACCTTTGACCAGCCTGTCACTTCATGGACACCCTGCAGGGAGTTTCCATAGAACAGCTCCAGCCGACCCGACCCTCTACTGAATTTTCCAGATACCCAGTGGATTCCTCTTATGAATGAGCTCTGGCTGCAACCTCTGGCAAGTTTGTTGGCCATAGGTAAGGTGTAGTTGCTTGTAGTAGTTATACTCTCTCTAATAAAGTCTGTAACTTAGGCAAGCAAGGGGAGGGGAATATCTTCCAACTTCTAAACTCCTTTCATCTGTATTCTTACTCACCAGAAATAATAGATGATTTTTGCATTTATTACTCCTATATTCCACTAGTTACCTATTTTATTAGCCCTTTACTAGTTAATAGTTCTTCACCCTAAAATGTTCATGTTGAACATTTTGCTGTGGTTTCTGTCTGCTGATTGGAACCCGACTAACTTGTGTTTTTGTTTACTTTTAGTTCAAAATATTTTCTAATTTCCCTTATGAGTCCTTCTTTGACCCACAGGTTATTAAGAAATATGTTGGACCAGGCGTGGTGGCTCACACCTGTAATCCCAGCAATTTAGGAGGCCAAGGAGGGTGGATCACCTGAGGTCAGGAGTTCGAGACCAGCCTGACTAACAGGGAGAAACCCTGTCTGTACTGAAAAATACAAAATTAGCTAGGTGTGGTGTTGCATGCCTGTAATCCCAGCTACTCAGGAGGCTGAGGCAGGAGAATCCCTTGAACCTGGGAGGCGGAGGTTGTGGTGAGCCGAGATCGCACCATTGCATTCCAGCCTGGGCAACAAGAGTGAAACTCGTCTCAAAAAGAAAAGATGTTGCTTTATTTTCATATATTTTAGTATTTTCAGGATGAATTCACATTATTTAATTTTAGTTTAATTTTGTTGTGGCCAAAGTCATACTTTATATGATTTATTTTTTTTCTTTACTGTGGTAAAAAAAAACACATAGGATGACACCTACTCTGTTAACACATTTTCATGTGCACTGTTGTACAACACATCTCTAGAGCTTTCATCTTGCATGACTGAAACTATAGATTCATTGCATAGCAAATCTCCATTTCCCCCACCCTGAGTCACTGGCAGCTAAAATTAAACTTTCCATTTCTATGAGTTTTTACTACCTCTGTTACCTCATATAAATAGAATCATGTGGCATTTGTTCTTCTATAACTAGCTGATTTCACTTAACATAATGTTCTCATAGTTCATCCATATTATGGCATAGGATAATTTTTTTCCTTTTTCAAGGCTGCAAGTATCCTATTGCATGATTATGCCAAATTTTCTTTATCCATTCATCCATCAAACGATTTTAGTTGTTTTTACATCTAGGCTATTGTGAATATTGCCAAAGTGAACATGAATGTGAAAGTGCACATGTTATTTCAAGATCCTGTTTTGAATTATTTAAATAAATACTTGAAGTGGGATTGCTGGATCATATGATAGTTCTACTTTCAATGATGAGAAACTTCCATATTGTTTTTCATAACGATTACACAAGTTGCATCTGTACCAATAGTGTACAAGGGTTCCCTTTTCTTCACACCCTTGCCTAAACTTGCTATTTCTTGCTGCTCTCTGTTTTGTTTTTGTCCTTTCTTTGATAATGGTCCTCTTAAGAAGTATGAGATAATATCTCATTTTGGTTTTAATTTGCATTTTCCTGAATATTAGTGATATTGAGAGTCTTTTCATGTACATGTTGACTACTTGTATGTCTTCTTTGGAGAAAAGTCTATTTGAGTTCTTTATTTTAAAAATCAAAAATTTCATTTTTTTCTTATTATTTAGTTGTAGGAGTTCCTCACATGACTGGATATTAACCCCTCATCAGATATATGGTCTATAGATATTTTCTCCCATTCTGTATGTTCCCTTTTCATTCTGTTGTTTCCTTTGCTTTATGCAAGCTTTTTAGTTTGATTTAATCTGGCTTGTGTGTTTTTGCTTTTGTTACCTCTGCTTTTAGTGTTATATCCAGGAAATCATTTCTAAGACCAAGGTTATGAAGCTTTCTTCCTATATTGTTTTCTCTGAATTTTATAGTTTTAGGTATTACACTTAAGGATTTAATACATTTTGAGTTGATTTTTGTGTAATGTGAAAGATGAGTCCAATTTCATTCATTTGCATGTGGGCATCCGGGTTTCCTAAACTCATTTGTAAAACAGACTATCATTTTCCCATCTATGGTCTTGGTATCCTTACCAAAGATCATTTGACCCAGTGTGTAAGGGTTTATTTCTTTACTCTCTATTTTCCTCTGTTGTCTATAGGTTTGTCTTTATGCCAGTACCATCCTATTATGATTACTCTACCTTTGTAATATGTTTTGAAGTCAGAAAGTGTGAGGTGTTTTTAGCTATCTGGGTTTTCTTTTTTTATGGTTTCATATAAATTTTATAATTATTTTTTCTATTTCTGCAAAAAATACTATTGGGATTTTTTTGGTAGTTGCTTTGAGTCTATAGATCACTTTGGGTACAATGGGCAATTTTAAAACTTTAAATTTTTTATTCCATGAACATGGGATATCTTTTCCCTTATCTGAATCTTCTTTAATTTTTTCATCAATAAATTGTATTTTTCAGTGTACACATCTTTCATTTCTTTGTTTTACCTAAGTATTCCTTAGTTTTACCTAAGTATTTTATTCTTCTTAACAATATTATAAATGAGATTGTTTTCCTTATGTTCTTTTTGGATGTTTATTATTAATGAATAGAAATGCAGCTGATTTTTGTATACCAAGTTTGTATTCTGCAACTTTGCTGAATGTGTTCATTAGCTCTAACAGGTTTGTTTTGGTGGACTTCTTCATGGTTTATATATATAAGATCATATCATCTGTTAATAAGGACAATTTTGTTTCTTCTTTTACAATTTGGGTGCATTTTGTTTGTTTGTCTTGCGTAATTCCTCTGGCTATGACTTTCAGTACTAGAAATAGTACTGAATAGAAGTGGTGTGAGTGGGTATCCTTGACTTGTTCCTGATCTTAGTAAAAAAGCTTCCAGGTATTTTTTGAAGCATTGATTATGATATTAGCTGTGAGTTTTTCAAATATGGCTTTTTTATGTTGAGGTAATTTCTTTCTATTCCTAGTTTGTTCAGTGTTTTTGTCTTAAAGAGGTATTAAATTTTTTCAAGTGCTTTTTCTGCATCTACTGATAGGATCATCTGATTTTTATCACTTGTTCTGATAATGTGACATTTCATATTGTTTGGTTTTCATATGGCAAACTATCCTTGCATTCCAAGGATAAATTCCACTTGGCCATGGTGTATATCCTCTTAATGTGCCATTACATTTGATATTAAATTTGGTTTGCTACTGTTTTTTGATTATTTTTGCATCTATATTTATCAAGGATATTGGTCCATAATTTCATTTTCTTGTAATATTTGTTGGCTTTGGAATCAGAATTCTAAATTGGCCTCATAAGTTTTGTCTTCCCTCTTCTTCAATTTTTTGAATAATTTAAAAAAACACTGATGTTAATTCTTCTTTAAATGTTAAGTAGAATCCTCTAACGGTTCACTTGACTGTATTCTGTAAGTCCCTTAGGCTTTATTTATGGTTGTTTTTTGTTTTTCCCTTTGCTTCTCTTACTGGCTAATTTCAAGTGACCTGTCTTCAAGGTTTCTGATTCTTTCTTCTGCATAACTGAGTCTGTGTTGAACCTCTCTAGTAAATATTTTAATTCAGTTATTGTATTTGTCTACCCCAAAATTTGTTTCAATGTTTTCTCATGTTAATTTCTCATTTTCTGATTAATTGCTTTCATGAGATCATTGAACATTTTTATGGCAGTTGTTTTGAATTATTTGTCATGTTATTTATACTTCTATTTCTCAGAGTCATTAGCATATTTAAATTGAATCAAATTAGAGTGCCAATTCCAGAAACCCTAGAAGCAATTCAGAAAAGTCATCTTTAAAATTCTGTTCCTCTAAAACCACTCTTAGTACCAAAATCTGAGTTAGTCATGGTTCTCCAGAATAACTGAACCAGTAGGATCTATCTATCTATCTATCTATCTATCTATATATATATATATATGTAGTGTGTGTGTGTGTGTATGCTTCATATATGTTTGAATTATATATATGGAATTGGTTCATGGAATTATGGTGGCTGAGAAGTTGCAAGCTGGAGAAAGAGGAAAGCCTGCATTGTAATTTATTTCAAGTCTGAAGGCCTGATACCTAGGGTAGGGGATGGGGCAATGGTGTTCAGTTCCAGAGCACTGATGTCTGAAGATGGATGTCCCAGCTCAATATCAAGATTAAATTCTCATTCCCCCGCCTTTTGTTCTATTTGAGTCCTTAGCAAATTGAATGATGCTCAGTCAATTGAGTAATTATCACATCTTTATTTACCTGTAAACAGTTAAAATAGGGAAACTGGTCATTTTTTAAAAGAAATGTCTTACTAAAATTTAGTTTGTCTGGCTAGATCACTTTAAACAAAGTCAAAACTTAGACACACATGCACACATAAAATGGAAAAATAAACAAAAAACAAAAACAATTGCTTAGGCAAATGTTTCATAGTAAATATAGGATGCTTATCCGAGTGACTTCTGGCCTTTTTGGGTAGAATTGCTGAGTATGCACTGCATATGTTTAAGGAGAATTGGAAGATCTAAATATTCTTCCATAATCTTTCTCTCTTCCCTCTTTTTCCGTATCTTTTTCTCACTTCTCCACTTACTTTTTCCTTCCTCCATTGTTCTGATTCTTTTCTAATTATTCTCTGTGGCATAAGTTGCTGTTCACTTAAAAACAAAAAATCAGATGCAAAAAAAAATACTTTTAAAACATATGTCACTCACTGTTACTTGTACAAATCTGAACAAAATATATGCTTTTAAATGTTTAAATGGTAGTGACTAGAGAATATGCTGGTAGCAAATGAAGATAAACTCTAAATATATCTCTTGTTGATATTTTACTTTAATATTTTAGGTAAAAACAGTTGTTATAAACACAAAATTATCCATACAATCACTTAATTCCTTTACATCATTTGCTAATATATATGTTGTTGGTATTTATTTTGCCTACCATCAGGCTTGCCAATCTAAGCTCAAAACTGGTATAGTTTATCATTTAACATAGTAGTTGACACATAGTCCATGTCTAATAAACATCTATTGAGAGAATACATATAACTTTTAACTCTAGAATTTTTCTTCCATTTCTAGAATATTCGGCTACCCCATTCATTTTATCTCATGTCCTAAAGATTTTTGTTGGTTTGAGTCCCACCTTTGAAATATTCCTTGGGTTGGCATTGTGAAGCTTGTCAAGATAACATGGGCCTGTCACAATTCCATGATCTCTATGTATTTTTACAATGTTTCTTCAACGAATACTATAGAACCCAGCCTTCTAACTCTGTCTCCTGTCTTCTCCCGACTTTTCTTAACTCCACAGAAGGGAAAATGCATGCTGTGAAGATGAACATTTAGTTGATTGCTTTTTTACTCTCAACTTTGTGTCCTCGGGAGGATCTATTAAGGACCTGCTCTCATGTCAGTTGTAGATGGGGCTCATTTCCAAGAGCTAAATAGAGTTAGACTCATCTTCTAGCAATATATTCTTTGATGATTAATCAGAAATTTAGGATGAAATCTTATTTTCTTACCGTTTTCCTCAGTTCTGGAATTATAAGCAAATTAAGAAAATGCTCTCCATGGCCAGGAAAGAACATAACCTAAGAGAACATAACCTTGTAAGAAGACCTCATGGCACTTTTTAAGAATGACAGACAACCCAGTCTTTACTAAAAAAACAAAAAAATTAGCTGGGCGTGGTGGCACGTGCCTGTAATCCCAGCTACCCTGGAGGCTGAGGCAGGAGAATCGCTTGAACCCAGGAGGCAGAGGTTGCAGTGAGCTGAGATCGTGCCACTGCACCCTAGCCTGGGTGACAGAGCAAGACTCTGTCTCAAAAAAACAAACAAACAAAAAGAATCACAGACAATTTAGACTACCTGGCTATCCTTATAAAAATATAATAATGCCATAGGGAGGCTGCTGAGCATAATTCATGCTCATCTGAATTATCTTGTTAATATATTCTTTTCAAGGGATAAATCAGAACAACCTGTCTGTAGGTTTGTATTTAGTGCTTATATTAGTCAGGGTTCTCAGGGAAACAGGACCAGTAAGATATTTATAATAGTCCCTGGGTTGCCATTGTGAAGTCTTTCAAGATAACATGGGCCTGTCATGATTCCATGATATCTATGTAACTTTACAATGATGTATGAGTATGTGTGTATACACATATAGACATATATACACACGTATGTATATATACACACATATATACACATATGTATATATATCAGGTTGGTTCAAAATTAATTGTGGTTTTTGCCATTGAAAATAATGGCATATATATCTGTAATGTGTATATATGTATATATACACACATACTCATTATAAAAATATTTATTATAAGACATTACTTGAGAACAAATTGTGAGACCTGAAGAAAAAAAATTGCTCACATGATTATGGAGGCTGGCAAGTCCAAAATGTGCAGGTGGACTGGTAGGCTGGAGACCCAGGAAAGCCAATGCTGAGGTTCAAGTCTAAATACTGTCAGTTGTAGAATTCTCTCTTTCTTGAGAGACGCCAGTCCCTTTGTTTTCTTACGACCTTCAACTGATTGGAGGAGGCCCACTCATGTTATGGAGGGCGATCTGCTTTACTCAAAGTCCCCCAATTTAAGTATTAATCTTATACAAAAACACCCTCACAGAAACATCCAGAATAATGTTTAACCCAATAACTAGGCATCGTGTGGCCCAGGCAAGTAACACATAAAGTTAACCATCACCATGCCCAAGAAAACTTCAGAATAATTTTCTTTGCCAGATACACATTCAGAAGACAAATCAAATGTAAAATGAATTACTTACTTTACAAAGAGTGCTCTAGTATAGAATATTCTTCTGGGGGATTTCAAGGATAAGAAATTTCTAAATGGAGAGAACTCATAAGAGAAGTATACCTCATGAGTAAATCACAGTAGTGAGAAAATCTCCAAAGAGCTATAATTTTCTGTAACTTGCATTGTCAGAGATAAAATGAAAAGAAACTGTCAGCAGGCAAACTAGATAATTTACCAGCACCCCCATCCTAAGTTTTGTGATAGCTTATCACACAGATCTCTTCTGTCCAGGTAACAGCTGAACTTAGCTCTGCAATTCATTTTGCAAAGGTATTTTTAAAATATTTGAGACTGAATTACTTTAATATTTTAGGTGAAAATAGTTATTATAAACACAAAATTATGTACACAATCACACAACTCCTTCACATCATTTGCTAATATATCTCTTGTTGTTATTATACCAAAGCATATTTAACTTTAAACAAAGTAGCAATTCCTTTTACACACTTTTTTTTTAAGTAGATCATTGTTATTCAGGTAGAAAAGGACTACAAAAATTCTTTAGTGGCATGTTTTCCTACTTCTATTGAGCAGTATAAATACTTAGCATGGAGCAGCGTTTTTATTATTCAAAATGTGTTACTCTCTAAAGTATTAATATGTTTTGTCCTTTGTTTTTTATTTCTGTCTATAAAATCCAAATTTTACATAAATAATGGTACCTTGAGCTTTTCACTAAAATATCAGGGCCAGGACTCTTAGCTTCCTGGAGTCCTGTTATAGTATATAAATAACTTTGCAAATATGGCTCTTAAAACTTTAATTGAATAGTGTCATAAAAATACACCTGGCAGCAGATACTTGTTTTCAAAAAGTTTAGTCTCGAACACTAAAATCACCTTATCCATTGAGACTTTCAGCATCAATTCTTTTATATTTCTCTTCCCCCAAAGGTGTTTCTGTACTTTAGATTATAGGACCATTGTAGTCCCTAATGCGGATCTTTGATATTTCAATGTCTGCTCCTAAAAACCTCAAGATATACAAATCAATTTGTATGTCATCATTATGACTTTAGTCCTTGACTTCTCATTTTCTAGTCCAGTGTTTTGTTTTGATTTTAAATATGTGCTCAGGCATTTGGATAGGACAATGAAGGTCTTCGGTTCTTTTGATAATTTTGTATTTGGATTTTATCACTACCTTTTAGATGTCTAAAGTGTAAAACATCCTTAAATAATTTTTCAAATAAAATTAACAATATAACCTAATCACAGTGCATTTATCTTTCCACTCAACTTAAAACCACTAGTGACTCAAGTAAACATGAAATAATAGGATCATATATTGCATAATAATTATAAAAGGAAAAACAATACTGAGATAAATATTAAACGTTGTGGCATCACTAAGAGAAGACCCCTGAAGTGTGCAGGTGTCACGTGGTGGCGTCGCCATTCCTACCTGCATCGTAGTTGTTATTTCAAAGGGTCGTTTTGTGTTCTGCATCTTCTAAAGAGAAGAATCAACAGAAATGTACTCATTGTGTTTATATTTAAATGTTTAGCTCCAGCAAGCAGTCCAGAGTGTTAAGACCATATAGTGAATATACCCTTCAGATTAAAATAAATAATGCCAAATTGGACATAAAATACAAGTACTATGGCTAAGAAACAACCATGGTGCCAGGCTGGAAAATTAAGACAAAAGAAGAATGAAATATTTTTTAATTGAGAGAGCAGACCTCACTGCCATGTTAAGGAATTGGAATAACATGATTTTATTCCCATTACCAAGGAGCTATGCATCACTTTGGTCACTGCAGTAATGAGGATGATGCTAGGCAATATTACAATAACAAACTACACATTATCAGTGGCTTAACAGAAGAAAGACTTTATTTCGCATTTATGAGAATTCTGATGCAGGGTGGAGGGCTCTCCTTCATATGGTCACTTCATCACTTGCTACACATTGCCTTCAGGGCTGCGGTGGCTGAGGAAGAGAGAGCTGAAGGTTTTACAGGTTAGCCTACAAGTGTCATTCATCATTTCCTTTTGTGCAGTGACCAGATCACAGCTACATGGTCTCAATCTAACTGGAAGGGAGGCTGGGAAATACAGGGAATACATTTGGTCTATTGCATGAAACATCTCTGGCATACAGACTGCAATTAGATAGTAAGACAATGTTGTGCTTTATTAATATGGGTACCGGGGAAGCAGATTCAAGCAAACTTTATTTATTCATATGTGTTCTCCAACCACTTCTATGGAAGAAGATAATCATAACAATAGCCATGACTTACTAAATTCCAAACACCGTTCTAAGCACTTTACCTGTGTTATCTCATTTAATCCTTATTTATTACCTTCTGGTAGGCATTAGGATTATTATCTCTATTGTACAGGTGGGGAAATTGCACCAGGAGATGTTAAATGATTTATCCAATGTCATATGGTGGAATAAGTGGGAGAGCCAATTTTGAATTCAGGAAGTCTGGTTCCTGAGCTAGGTGTTTTGCTTTTTGTGTTTTAAGGTGAAGAGTAATAGAGAGCCACCAAAAAGCAAATCAGCCCAGGCCAGTGACTTTATTCTCACTAAAAACTTGCCATTTCTGCAATTAACAGCATCTTATAAAAACAGCAGCAAATCAGTGGACAAGTTTTGTGGATGGTAAAAAGGGAATGAAGAACACATTGCAACTGTCTCCACCATTAACTGTCATCTCTCCAAATAAGAACTAGGAACTCAGAAACAACTTTTTGTACACACTTTACCTGTATGCATTACACCTTAAATTATTTCCAATGTCATTAGAGAATAAAAATTTAGCATCAGAAACTGCATCTTGACACTCTCAAAGTTACTGTTGAATAAAACAAAATGAAAATAAAGTTAAAAACCTCTGCCTTTGGTCCTCTGTATTTCACTCTTTATTCAGTGATCTTTTTCTTCCTTTCCCTCCCCTTCTTTTCCTTCCCCTTCTCTCTGCTCCCCTCCCCTCCCTTTTTTCCACTCCCCTTTCTCCCCTTCCCTTCCCTCCCTTCTCCTTTCCTCCCCTCTCCTTTCTTCCTTCCTCCTCTCTTTGTTTTCTTTCCTTCCTCCCTCCATCTCCCCCTCCCCCTCCCTCTTCTTCTTCCTTCCTTCTTTCTTCCCTCCCTTCCTTCTTCCTACTCTCCCTCCTTCCCTCCCGTCTTTCCTTCCTTCCTTCCTTCCCTCCCTCCTTCCTTCCTTCCTTCCTTCCCTCCCTCCCTCCCTCCCTCCCTCCCTCCCTCCCTCCTTCCTTCCTTCCTTCCTTCCTTCCTTCCTTCCTTCCTTCCTCCTTCTCTCCCTTCTTTCCTCCCTTCTTTCCTCCTTCCCTCCTTCCCTGCCTCCTTCCTTTCCTTTCTTCCTTTCCCTGAAGTCTTCATTTTTGCTAACACTGTGTTTCCTATGTGCTTGCCAAATTTTAGTCTATTTTAATAGTCTAGTGTTGATTGCACGTAGTTTCTGACTTTTAAATCAAATCTTTAATGAATTTTGTCAAACCTGTAAATCCCACATAATGAGTTTTTATAATTGTGTTTATGTCTTCAGAAGGAATAACAAGTATAATTAAAGTTACTATTATCTGTGAAGAATTAAACCCTTCTATTAAAAGCAATGGAGTTCCTTCATCATATTAATTAAAAATACTTAAATACTTTCTAAAATAATATGTTTTCTCACATACATCATAAGCAGGTCTGTTAACTAAGATAGTTGTAAATATAGCTTTTCCATGAAAATAACAATTTTTTCACCCTAGACCATTTCAGTCTATGCCGTGATTTGAGCCATGTTTCACAGGCATTTCTTTGTCCAAACTATAATGTTTACATTTATCCTTTAGTATCTTACTACATCATGTTTAAATGTAAACAATTGAGATTTGTTTCTCTCTGTTGGAATTTCTAAATAACAGTTCTGCATATTACAACGTTAAAGATGTGTCATGGCAGCTGCAAATAACTATTAAAAAGAAACTTTGTGCAGCAAACTATCACATTTCATCTGCACTCTGGCAAATGGTGCTTTCTTTTTGGCCCCAATTCAGCCTTCGTTTTGCAAAACCAACTTCCTAAAGCATGAGAATATACATTTTCTTGGGCCAAGTATTCCAAAGTGGACACCAGTTTGGTACTCCTAGTGATTTTCAGCTCTCCAGCTTTGGGACATATGATCATTGAAAAATGCCAGATTTGTATATTCATGCCATACATTTAGGCTTTGGAGGGTGAAAAGTCAAGCATCTCAATTTTAGCATAGAATGCCAGAAGCAAGCTGTCCTTATGAAACAATTACTTCCAAGCAATGGATCAGCAAACAGCACCACGTTTTCAGGCAAACTTTATGTTGTCTGCTCGGCGTCCACAGAATAGTCAGTTACTTCTAGCTCTGGAAGGGAATTTGGATCACATGATGAGAGATGAAGAGGTTAATGGACATCAACAGTGTGGAAATTTGATAAAATGGAAGTTAGGCTTTCTACTTTTTCATTTTTGTTCTATTTTTCTTTCTCAGCTAACATGTAATTTTTTCCTCTATTTCTCTACATTTGGAGGATGGGAATGCTGCTCTTCCATTGTGCCAGCCTCCTCATTCTTCTTTCTCCAGTGCTGCATCTTCCTGCACACTTTCTGCCACAACCCAAACAACAGAAAAAAAAAAAAAAAGATCTGAAATCCTCCTGAACTGCAGCCTACCTATTGTGGTCTCTATGAGTGCAGCCTTCCTTCCAGAAGCTTGTTCAGCTGGCTAAAACAGGACATTTTCCAATGCAGCCAAAAGTTCGGTCTCATACTGGCCACCTCCTATACAGAGTGAAAAACTTTTCTCTCTCCCACAGCCACGGACATCGCTCCTCTTCCAGCTCAACATCTTTCGAAGGGAAGGCTCTCAGTCCTGTATTGAAAAGAAAAGGTGGATTGGTGCAAACCATTCTCTTTACCAGCAACAGAAATACCAAAGACCATGTCCTTCTGACATAGTGAGCTGTCGAGGTAGTCCAGGGAAAAGATGGAAGTGGATTGGGTTATGGGATGGCAATGGAGACTGAAAAGAATCTGTATTTAGTATATATATCAAGAAGGTAGAGCTAGTGGATTTTCTCTGGCACTGCACATGGGAAGCAAGGGAAGGAGAGTAATCTAGAATGATGCCACCATTTTTGCATGAGAAATTCAGTACTCAGAGGTATCATTCAGAGAGATGGAGGAAACAAGAAGAGGAGCAAGTTGGGGGAAAGGGTAAGTGGAATCAAAAACTGTGTTGATACCTTAACTTTAGCATGCATAGTAGACATTGGAGTACAGATGGAGTTTAGGAGCAAGGTTATATAGAGAGATAAATTGGAGAATCTGTAATTCTTTTATTTGTGGCAGATAATTAGACAAATGATTTCTAAATATTCCTATGGCTACTACAGAACGTCAATAAATTCCTTAATGATACTAGAAGGAGAAATGTGGCTTAAATTTTCCCAGGGCTTTTCTAACCGTTCAGCAATTCTCTTTCTTTTCAGCAAATGTTTAGTAATTTTGCTGGAATATTGGGATAGGGGTGCTTTCCTTTTAAGGCTGCTATTTATTTGTGTATTTCTCTGGTCTTTAAGCTCTCAAGTAGAATCATCTGATATGATTTCTCAGTTAATATGGGCATTTTATAACTTGCCCAGAGCCTCATTGTTTTCAATTCTGTTTTTTCCCCCCCTATTAGTTCTTTAACCATATTTGTGACTTTATATTTTGAGACCTTCTGGAACATTCTCTAGTAAAATAAAACTATAATACTATAGGAATAAAAAAATACAATACTATAGTTAGAAAATAACTATCGGGTTGGGCGCAGTGGCTCACGCCTATAATCCCAACACTTTGGGAGGCCAAGGCGGGCGAATCACAAGGTCAAGAGATTGACCATCTTGGCCAACACAGTGAAATCCCATCTCTACTAAAAATACAAAAATTAACTGGGCATGATGGCACATGCCTGTAGTTCCAGCTACTCGGGAGGCTGAGGCAGGAGAATCACTTGAACCTGCTCTTTTTTTTGAAATGACCACGCCCTGCAGCAGCTCTCCCACTTACTGCACCATGTGACATTGGACAAGTCATTTAACATCTCTTGGCACAATTTCCCCACCTGTACGATAGAGGTAATAATCCTAATGCCTACCAGAAGGTAATAAATAAGGATTAAATGAGATAACACAGGTAAAGTGCTTAGAACGGTGTTTGGAATTTAGTAAGTCATGGCTATTGTGATTATCTTCTGCCGATATAAGTCGTTGGAGAACACACATGAATAAATAAAGTTTGGTTGAATCCACTTCACAGTTAGAAGACTATTATTATAATCTCAACAAGATGCTTAGGGTGTAACAGGGGGAATACAGACAAATATAAAGGAACCAATATTCAACATGTGATTAATCTTTCATCCACAGCATGAAACACAGAGCCTGGCACAAAGTGTTTTCTCAATAATTAGTGTTAAATGGAAAAGCAAAGTAGATGTAGAGAGATAGGAAAATAAGAAACTTAAAAAGATTCCCAGTTTTCTGGCTTGAATCACTAAGTTGATGTTTCTGTCATAACACTTTGGGAGGAGGCAGGAGGATCACTTGAGCCCAGGAATTCAAGACCAGCCTGGGCAACATGGTGAAACCCATCTCATACAGTTTGGTTCTGTGTCATCACCCAAATCTCATATCGAATTGTAATCCTCAGTGTTGGAGGGAGGAGCCTGGTGGAAGGTGACTGGACTGTGGGGGTGGATTTCCCCCTTGCTGTTCTCATGATAGTGAGTGAGTTCTTACAAGATCTGGTGGTTTAAAAGTATGTAGCATTTCCCCCTTCACTCTCTCTGTCTCCTGCTCTGCCATGTGAAGATTGTGCCTGCTTCTCCTTCACCTTCTGCCATGATTGGAAGTTTCCTGAGGCCTACCCAGCCATGCTTCCTGTACAGCCTGTGGAACCATGAGCCAATTAAATCTCTTTTCTTTATAAATTACCCAATCTCGGGTAGGTCTTTATAGCAGTGTGAGAATGGGCTAGTACACCATCTCGACAATCTTTTTTTTAAAATTAGTTGAACGTGATGGCACCTGCCTTTGGTTCCAGCTCCATTTTGGAGGTTGAGGCAGGGAGATTGCTTGAGCCCAGGATGCTGAGTCTACAATGAGCTGTGGTCATGTCATTGCACTCCAGCCTAAGTGACAGAGTGAGACCCTGTCTCAAAAAAAAAAAAAAAGAGGTATACAAGGAATCATGTATTTCAGGGGGAAGAAACACATGAGATTTGAGGTTATATTTAGTTTGAAATGCTCCTAAGACATTCACGTCTAGATGTTAGGCAGAGAGTTTGAGATATGGCACTCAAAATGGAGATATAAATGTGGGAGTGTGAAAAGAAACAATTGCAAGAATTGTTGTAACAATAATTACAATTACTACAAATTTGGTTTAAAGATCTTAATTGGCTTTTTTTATGCAATTCCAGAATCATAAAACACCTCATTTAGAATGAGTGTTCCAATGAGCTGACCAGAGATTGGTTTATAGACAGAAAAAGGCTGAGGAAAGCAGAAACCGATAACAAAAAGTAGATTGGTTGTTTCAATGTTACTTTCCTTGTAAAGATTAAAGCAGAGGGGCTTCTTTATCACACTGGCTAAAATGGCCTGTTTGGGGATTTGGCTATTTTCTCTCATTCTTCTGATTTCTCAGGTCAGATAAACAACTTGGTTTTGGCATGGAGATGTAGAACTTTAGCATGAGTGCCTCCATTTTGGTTTGGTCTGTTGGGCCTAGGTGAGAGTGTGACCAAAACTTAGGGCATTATTGCTACTCTCAGTTTTCAAAATTCTGAGTTTCCATACTCAACATGCCTATAGATTATGGTATCTGTATGATCATGCATTTCTTAGAATTTTTGTTGTTCCTGCTAAAGAGAGATCATTTGACATTAGACATATGACTTCATACAAACATTTAAAATATTTGAGAGAATACAGAACAACAGGGAGAATACTATTATGACTGTCTGGGTAATAATACTAGGAGTTTGGAGTTTGTAACTTAGCTAGGATCCCCATAAACTAAACCAACAAAAATCAAATAGGTGAAAGAATGAACCAGATGAGGAATCTACCCATTTTAGTCAAGCAGCCTGTCTGTTCTGCTTATTCACGTGCAACAAGAAGTGTCAGCTGTTGTGCAGATTCCTTCCTTTTCAGTCAATAGGTAGCGATTCCATTATCTAGTATCCCACGACTGGGTTACATTAAAGCAGGGAGTCAGAACAAGTGGGTCTAGAGGTCTGACTCTATGAAATGGGGCCATTGGTACAAGTCAAATGATAATTGCATTAGAGATATTGCTACAGTTTACCCACTGAATGGGATAAAAAGTCACTTAGGTCATGTACAGATCTGGGTTTGGCATGATAGATCTGACATTTTGTCAAATTGCCTGCATAAACTACTGATTTCACACAGCATTATACTTCCAAGTGAGAAAGGTAGGCATAAGCAAGGCAAAATTAAGAGAGGTAAGGGTTTCATTATTGATAGGAAGTCTTAGTTCAACATCTTGAGAAAAGCTGTCCACTGCATGAAGTCATCAACTTCTCATTCTGGGTTGCAGTTTAAATGTCTCCGGTTAGGGCATCAGGCATTTTGATGAACTATCTGTGTATCCCATACATCAGGCATGAGACTAGTTCCTTGAAATTTACATTGAGTTGTCCAGCTTCCGCTTACAGGGCTTCAGGAACAGAGCAGTTCTTGTTCTTAGTTGAAGAGTTGTAGCCAGACAGTAGAGAAAACAAAAATAATTCAGAATCTAGTTCATCCTATAGGTAGATGTTAAAAACCTGCAAACAATTAATAGCTAGAATTTTTAAAGGTGAACTATAATTTTTATTTAGAAAAATATTTTTTTCTCTGTAGTCACCCCCATTTCTGCCAAAGATAATCAGAATAAGACAAATTTGTTTACAAAATATATCTAGTTGGCTAAACTTGGCCTGATTACATAATTGAGAAGTCCAATTAGGACTAGGATTTAGTCCAATTAGGACTCTAGAGGTTAGGAAGCCAAACTTCAGACTTCACCTGTAGTATCTGTAAATTCATTCTAGCCACATTCACAAATATATCATTTCAGCCTAAGCTTTAATATAATCAATATTTCCAATTTTATCCTGTTAAAAAGAGAACATATTCTTATTGAACTTATGCAAATAACTATATTGCCATAAAAGTAAAATACTCACTGATTGTTTCCAAATCTTGGAAGGAAGGGTCAAAAGGAGAGGGAAAAGTAAATGTTTTATTCCGTTTACAGAAGTATAATTTGCCAAATTATTCTAAGGTATAGATAGATAACTTAAGAGAAAAAAAAATGTTTATTTAGATCTGGAAATTTTTTTATTTTCCAGCAAGAATGAGCAATGTTTCAAATTAACAACATAAAACCCCATAATTCTTCATTTTCTCATTCAATCTCATGTAATTAATTTTTGTTCTGCTTGATCTTAGCAGTTTCCCAAACTTACTAGTTTCTTCACTAGAGTTCTAGAAATTCTTACCCAGTCCAATGGTATGATCTTAAAGTTATCAGAAACCTGCACTTATAATTCCATTCTAACCTTTTCATGAATCTATTTGAAAATATAGTACTTTAGATTTATATATCACATATTTAGGAATTTCATACAACTTTTGAGACAGTCATATCAATAATGCATCCATAAATATAACCTAAGGTTTAGTATCATGTATTATTTTACAGTGCTTTTCATATCAAACAAACCTAATTAGTCCAATATCTCTCTTTTGCAAAGTGAGATAAACATCCTTTAAGGTTTTTCAGGGGTACAATTAGAAAATTCCAAAGTTATTCAAGATTTAAAAGACCTAAGTTAGAATTTGATTTTGGGAGATTTGTCAAAAATATCAAAAGCTTTAAAACAGTTGATCAAAACAGGATTACAGGTTAATGTGAAATAACAATCATTCATTTAACCATAGTGACAATTTTAAAAGCTTCTAAAGGCAAATTAAAAAAGTTAGATGGTTGTAGAAAACCTTAGCTCTTTAGTAAAGAAGACTCAGTTTTCTTAAATAATCAAAGGCTCAATAAATTCAACATGAAGAATGAGGAATCATCTTGATAAAACACAGAATCTTTTTCCTAGGCCAATTATCTAAAAAGTAAAGAAAGACCTTCTGCTGTTTCCTATTAAGAACACATCAATACTCCAAGAAAACTTTATTGTTTTAACTCAGAGAGTGAAATTCTAGTTTTGCATTAGCATTTGATACTAATGGTCAATTTTTAGAAAAACTTACATACATGTCTTTGTAATTTTTGCCAGCTTGATCCCAAATAAAATTCATTTTACAGGATTAATCTTCTAAAAATCTACAGCATTCTGATTCATTCAATTTTTGTTCTTGACCTTTCCCCTTTTTAAATTTTGAAACAGTTACTCTACTTTAGGAAAAAAAAACTACTCTCTTTCTCCCTTAACAAGAACACATTCTTATACTTTATAACATGCTGTATAAACATGCCTTACTTTCCTCACAGAGTGGTTTCCTTATTATCCCTAGGTTTACTTACCATATACTAACTAAAATTTTTAACACTCAGCGACCTTAATTTCAGTGAAAACTAGTGAATAAGCAAATTTGAACATTTTATATCAGGATTTTTTTAGATGGGCACCATTTCATAATTTTTACAAGTATGTTTTCTTATAATACTATTTTTAAATGTTTATTAACAGAATTAAAAATACTTAGCTTTGCTATATCATATAAAAACAAGATGCCAAAATTTATATTCAGGAATTAGTGTTTCAGTATTTTACTTAGAAATGACCCAGAAATTTCATGTATGTTTTTTATTTTGCATGACATGATATTAAGATTTCAAGCGACTGAAAAATATTTTTGAAATTACTACAAGTTCATCTATAAACTTTTACAATAGTGTAATTGTCTGATGGGTTCATCTTGCCCACTGCCCAGAAAAGCCGATGCACTGAGAACAGCAGATTTTTGCAGCCAAGAATGAGTTTAATAATTTCAGTGCTGGTTAAGTGGAAGAACAAGAATTTATTATTATTAAAATCAGCTTCTCTGAGAACTCAGAGGCTTGGGTTTTTATGGATAATTTAGTGGGCAGGGGGCTAGGGAATGGGTGCTGCTAATTGATTGGGGATGAAATTATAAAAATGTGGAAAATGGTCCTTGTGTGCTGAGTCAGCCTCTGGATGGGGGTCACAGGACCTGTTAAGTTATGAGTCAACTGTCCAGGTGGAGTCAGTTGTGGGTCTTGGAATGCAAAAGTCTGGAAAACATCTCAGAAGACCAATCTTAGGTTTTACAATAGCAACGTTATCTATAGGAGCAAGTGGGGAAGTTACAAATCTGTGACCTCAGGCTTCATGACTCTTGAGCAGTAAAGGATTATAGGAAAGCAGGGCATGGAACAATGGCTGGTTATCATTTGACTACACACACCTACATTTTATCAGAATTCAGGCTCCTTGCATAATCTTAATCTTGTGGCCTTTCATTAGTCTTACAAAGGCAGTTTCAGTCCCCAGACAATGAGATCAGTTTTAGGGAGGGACTATGATCATCCTTGTTTCAAAGTTAAACTATAAGCTAAATTCCTCCCATGGTTAGCTTGGCCTATGTCCAGGAATGAGAAAGGACAGCCAGTCTGTGAGGCTGATATCAAGATAGAGTCAGCTATGCTAGACCTCTCTCTCTCAGTGTTATAATCTTTGTAAGGGTTGTTTCAGTAGCCCCCACTTATCCACAAGAGATATGTTTTAAGACCCCCAGTAGATGCTTGAAACCACAGATAGTACTGAACCCTATGTACACTATACATACATTTCTTTTTTCTTCTTCACAATTTCATAAATAGGAGATTTATTATTCTCATAGGTCTTAGCAACCTCGCACTCATTTTTTTTTTCCTTTATTAAGTAAAAAACTTTTACCTTCTGATCTTTCAAAGAGATATGCTTCTCATTGGCATACCTGAATTGCCGACATCACTAGTCTTGCACTTTGGGGCCACTATTAAGTAAAATAATGGTTACTTGAACACAGGCACTATGATATGAGAACAGTTGATTTGATCGTTGAAATGACTACAAAGTGACTCACCAGTAGGTAATGCATACAGCCTGTTTATGCTGAACAGAGGGGTGATTTACATCCTGGGTGGGCTGGAACAGAACAGCATGAGGTTTCATCACGCTACTCAAAATGGCAGGCTGTTTAAAATGTATAATTTGTTTATTTTTGGAATCTTTTATTTAATATTTTCAGATTGCAGTTGACCTTGGGTAACTAAAACCACAGAAAGCAAAACCTTGGCTAAAGGAGGACTGATGTATCCCATAATGTCCACCTAATTTCCTCATTCTTAACAATTATACTTGAATTGATTCTTAAACAAAACTAGCCATTGAAGGAGCTCAGGGCACAGGACATGCCATCCCAAAATATATTTCTTTGATATATTATTTTGAGCTAAACATGCTTGAAAATAGTACAATGCAAGATGGGTCTTTCTGAATTTCCCATATCTGCCTAAAGACAGATTTTCCCAAAGGGCGTCCATTGTCATCAACCCTTTCCCCAGAGAGTAACAGGAACCAGAGAAGAGTAACTTTTATCACAGGACAGGAGACTTAATCATACTCACACAAGACTTGTTAAAAATTATCATCTATTCTTTGAAGAGCCCATTTATCCTAAGCAAAGGAAGGTGTAGGTAGAAAGCCTGGTTAAGGCAAAATGGTCAAAATTGAGGCTTGTTTAGATCCAGACTCTCTCTTTAATATAAAAATTTCCAAGAATTTTCCTTTATAGATGCAAATTTTTACAAAAACCTTCAAAACAGCCAGCCAAATGCCAAAAAGGTGTATTTTGGAGACTGACTTAGTTTCATGAGTGGTCTTTTCAATTTCGTTTATTTCTTGACTAGATTAATGACTCCAGGGAGGAGCCCATTAATAAAAAGGACAAAGAAAGCATTCTTTATGCCTGGACTCAGCATGGTTAGCTCTGATAAAGAAGCAAACCCACTTGACTTGACAGCCTAACCTTTATAAACACTTTAGCATTCTTTTGGCCTCCTTCTTCGATAGGATAGTAACTAAGCAAAAGATTAGCCAATTCCATTTTTGTTATCAATCAATCACTTAAGCTTTTCATTTGCTTTTGAAAAGTATCCTTTAAAAGAGGCAATAAAATATTTGGAAATCTTTTCAGAAGCTTCTGCTCATCAATAGGCATGACCCCAGATGGACCTAATTTGGGAACCCCAATTTTTAGAGGCACTTCTTTAAGTGCAATGTTCTTCATCTGGAACATTCCACCTAATGTCCATTGAAATTTTAAATTATCTTTAGTAAAATTTCATCATTTTTGTAAGTATTTGCACCTTCTCGTGCATAATACTTATATATGTAAAGGCAGGAATAGCTGGAAAGTGTAGTACTCAGTTCTTTAGAAATTAAGGATCCTAATTTTTCATTGAATCTTGGATCTGTCAAAGCCAAGATAAAAATCTGAGAGGAAAACCCCACTGGGTTGAGTTGTGTAATGCTTTCACAATGTAGTTTGTTTCAAGGGCATTTTCTTGAGCCTCACAGGCAGTACCCCATTCTGTGTCAGTTTATCCTAAAACGGGAGATTTATTTTTTGGTGGTAAGCACTCTATAGCTATTAAGTGCCCAACTCATGCCTACCAGTTAAGTTGTGGTTTTGGCTCTGAGACCCCCTTGATCCACTTAGCCAGTAATTTTTCAGTTTCCATCTGACCCAGTCAGACACCTGAAGACTCCCTTACCTAAGTGTGCAATAAAAAGAAGCAAACAGGATAAACCTGTATTAGTCCGTTTTCACAGTGCTATAAAAATACTACCTGAGACTGGCTAATTTAATTACAAAAGAGGTTTAATTGACTCACAGTTCCACGTGGCCGGGGAAGCCTGAGGAAACTTACAATCATAGCATAAGGTGAAGAAGAGGCAAGCACCTTCTTAAATGGCAGCAGGAGACAGAGCACGCGCTGCAGTGGAGGTGAGGAGTGCCACTTTTAAAACCATCTTATCTAATGAGAATTCCCTCACTATCATGAGAACAGCATGGTGGAAACCATGAACCAATCACCTCCAACCAGGTTCCTCCCTTGACACACAGAGATTACAATTCGGGATAAGATTTGAGTGGGGACACGGAGCCAAACCATATCAGCCTGCAAATGCCTGCAAATTCCAAGAGCTGGAGCTTGTGCCTCCTGAAGTAAAAACCACTTACTGCAATTGCTGTCGCTTACCTTTAAAACTGCAGTTCTTGCCAGTAACTCATCAGCTCCTGCAAACCCAAAGGTCAAGTACCCTCTCACAACACAAGCTAACCCTGGATTTGAAAGCCATAAGATCAAATGGCTCAGTGAAAAAAGAGCAGAGTTTGACCTGAGAGAAACTTGCAATCTCCAGACTCTGTGAAGACAGAGAACCTCAAAAGGGGTCAGCAGTGCCTCTGTTGTGTTCCTCAAGGGACACGTCATTGGGGTCCCTTCGTGGTTGCCAGAACTATAATAGATAAAATGACAATAAATTTAGTTTCAAGATCTTAGTTGGCTTTTGTGATTCTAGAGTTAAAAACACCTTATTCTATAAAATAGAATGAGTGTTACAATGGGTTTAGTAGAGGAGATTGGTTTTGTGAGAGAAATGTAAGGTAATGTAAATGTTTCTGCTTTCATCAGAAACAAAAAGTAGATTGGTTGTTTCAAAGTTACTTTGCTTGTAGAGATTAAAAGCAGGGAGGGCTTTCTCATCATGCCAGTTAAAACTGGTTGGTTTGGGATTTTGACTATTATCTCTCATGCTTCTGGTTTCTCAGAACATCAGATGTGAGGTCAGTTTTGGCTTGGGGTGTTTAACTTTAGCATGAGTGCTTCCATTTTGGTTTGGTCTGTTGGGACTAAGTGCAGGAACTCAGTCCAAACCAGTGGCTTCCTATGCATTTTATTTAACAAGAGTTATGAGCATATTTGTTGACAACTTAGTTCAGAGCAACAGACAAGATGTAGAGAGAGAAGAAAAGTAAGCCAAATGATATACAAGGCATACACCAGTCTCCAAGTATTTTCAGATCCTTTCCCTTTGCCTCAGTGGCCTTCCTCCAGATCGCTCTTTTTGGTACCCTTGCTTCCTTAAGTCTTAATTACCTGCCAATCTTACTAATATCATGCCCCTTCCCAGGACTTTCTTTCATCACTCTGCTTTAGTTTTCCCCATAGCACTTACAGCTATCTAATATGTTGAATCTTGTAATTATTTGTATTGCTTATCTGCTTACTCCCAATATGAGTTGTGTTCCATGAGAGCAGGATTTGGGTTTTTTTTCCTTTGTTTATTGCTTTAAATTCGGTGCATGTAACAGTGCCAGGCACACAAAATGTGCTCAATGTATACGTACTATGTGGATGAAAAGTCTGGAAAATACCAAGTAATGCAGGATCATTCAGAGTAAGAAAAGGTCAAAGCAAAAATTCAGAAGATGTAACTGCAACTGGAGCACTAAGAGATGAAATATTTCTGGATGGAATATTGAGAAAAACCAATGCCACAGAGGATTAACAAAGAAAGAGTTTCAAGGGGAAAACAGCGACCAAAACTACTAGAACATGATAGAGATACTAAGCTTTCTTCAGATGAGAAGATTAGTTCAGATAAGAACTGAAATTTCAACTGGGTAAAAAAAAATATCAAATTTGAATTTGAATGGATAAAAGTCTTTAGGCATCATGCATTCAGACTTAATGCGTGTAAGAATTTCTGTGGAAACCTGTTTCCCACAATGGAAGCAGGAAATAAAGAAAAGTTACAAGAGCATCTGTTCTCATGAGATTTTCAGACTTGAATCACAAATTAAAGGAAGTTTGGATAGTTCGAGTAAAGTTCAGTTAACAAAGTTCAGATACTTATCTGAATTTTGATGGGAGTTATTAAAACCAAACAATACAATATACTACAGTCTATCTCCTAAAGATAAAAATTTATTTGAGAGCACTGACCATAATGGTAGTCACATCAAATGTGTAGTTATGAACCTTTCATATATGCTCTACATACTATAGTTGAAATGGAGAAAATACATAGGATTTTTACTATTGTTATAGTTATTAGAGGTGAAATTAAATAAATCACATTAATCTGTGTGCCTGATATTTAACAAGCCAACATGTTTGTATAGTTTTTAGTTTTAAAGTAACATTTCATTAGCTGTAATATAAGTGAAATTTGAAAGTAAGATCAAAGGCATTAGGACAAATGACACTGAGAATAAATTTAAAACTCTTACAGGTGCACATCAATAGGGTTTTTATTATAATACAAAACAATAGCTTGTAATAGCTTTTTAAGTACTTAAAAAAAAAATTTTTTTTTTGCCTACACAAAAAACAAGCCCAATGATATAGAGCATAAATTATATGTTAGATTGCATTCAGTTTTGATGCAGGAGAACAAAATACTCCTTTCTGTTTATATCATTTTTTTGCTAAAATTGATCTATATTTCAAAGCAATCAACAAATAATGCATACTCTGGGAAGCAACCCAATGTGAAGAGGACTTAAATCCATGGTATAAACCAGAACTGCATAAATTTAACTGAATTTTGGTTTGGCTAACACTTTAAGCCATTTCCAAATTTCTATATTCAGCAAAATCTGAAATGCATATTATTCTCTCCTTTCTTTTAAACTTATGTGTATTTTTAATAGGACATATAATCCATAAATCCTTATGCTTTTATAGCTAACTCATCATCATGCTTCATGAAATCTATTCATGCTTCATGAAATCTTTTCAATCTTCAGAAAGCCAACAGATCCAAACTTTCTTAAAAAGTGACTCTCATAAGGAATACCCCAAACTGAAACCTTAAGCTCTAAATGTATGAAATGTTCAAACCTAAATTGATGACTAGGGCATTATGCTCTAAGTAACACTCTTCTATCTTGAATTGAAATATGTTACCTATAGAAGGGACCTCTGGCAGAAACACAAACCTAAAAAAGATGTCTTTCAAAACAGTGCTACACTATTTTTTTCTCTAGTCTCTAGGCAGCTTTTTTTTTTAGATGGAACCCCACTCTGTTGCCCAGGCTGGAGTGCAGTGATGCGATCTCAGCTCACTGCAACCTCCAGCTCCCGGGTTCAAGCAATTCTCCTGCCTCAGCCTCCCAAATATCTGGGATTACAGGCGCCTGCCACCATGGCAAGCTAAATGTTTTTGTATTTTTAGTAGAGATGGTGTTTCGCCATGTTGGCGAGGGTGGTCTCAAACTCCCAACCTCAGGTGATCCTCCCGCCTCGGCTTCCCAAAGTGCTGAGATTACAGGCATGAGCCACTGCACCTGGCCTTTAGGAAGCTTTTTATCTTGGTTCCGAAAAAGCTCATTTCAAATAATTTTGTCACAAATTAAGCAATTAGGATTACAGACAATGGCATGATTCTGTTCTAATGGAAGAGCCTTTAGTACATTTTGGTTTGTCCATGAGAGGTCAGGGAATGGCTAATGCTCCACTTCCTCACTGTTCTAGTGAACTTTTCATCTCAAAACATCTTAGGGAAAGAGAATTTAACAGGAAATGTTAAGAGAAAATGTGGAAAAGAAAAGGCTGCAAACAGGAAGCTGTGGAAATCAACTACGCAAAGAAAATAAGGCTGTGAATTCATCTAATTAACGAAATTTTTCTATGATTCTTTTTTTAAGCACTTATTAGGAAGTGAAGGTTAAAAAAGTGTGAGAGCTCTAGAGATTCAAGAAGGGGATTGAGGACATTACAAACAATTAATTTGTGAGCATTTGTGTTGAGGCTTTAAACATCTTTGAGCAATGACAAGAAGCTTGCTGTTAAAACTGCACTTTGAGTAGTTATACAGCTGTATTAAATCATGACCTTGTTCTTTGATTTTCCTGAGCATACATCTCTGAGGATTAAAGAGTAGGAGAAGATCACCAATATAAATGAAGAATAGAACCTAATGCTTAGCCAAAAGTCTCAGCTTCTATTTCTTCTAAATTACTACAGATACTCTGATGTCTTCCCAGTTAGATGGCACTGTCATAATCAGCAATGAAGCATAGTTGTTATTGATAATATTTATGAGAAATATTTTAATATAAACTATACTCTCCCAATTCTTCCTTTAAATAACTAATCTATTTAGTTATTATTTCTATAATGCAGTTATATACAGCTAAAATGTGCTTAAAGGATGAAAAGTGATAGAAAATTAGGTGGTCTACAAAATTTAAGAAGACAAATAGGGATCATTTGAAGGAGAGAGAATAATGTAAAAACTAGTTGAAATAACTCTAAACAAACCCCCAGAAAGCTACCTGCTTGACATTCAAATTTCCAAAAGGAGCACTCAGGTCAATTTTCAACTCAATTTTGCAAAATTCTGATACAATATCTTGCTTTATCTTTTAGCTGTAGCAATTACTACTATTATATGTACATATTTTATTGTTTTAAGTCATTAATTTGTCAGTTATACATTCACATAATATGAAGGATCAAATAATTTTACTAGCTTTGTTAAGAAAAAAGAAGCAGCTACCCAAACTCACTCTCCTTGCTGCCTTTTTCCCTTTCCAAAAATAAACACCTTCATTTTTTTTAGATAATTATTTTGTCATTTAGCCTATATCCTTTTTTGTAGCTGAGACTATAAGTACATGCCACTGTGCCGAGCTAATTTTAAACTGTTTGCGGAGATGGAGTCTTGTTTTGTTGCCCAGGCTTGTCTTGAACTCGTGGGCTCAAGTGATTCTCCTGCCTCAGCCTCCCAAAGTGCTGAAATTACAGGTGTGAGCCACTACTCCCGGCCGGCACTATATCTTTAATGAATCTACACACTCTTGATTTTTAAATTATTTAATCACCAGTTGTATTCCCATGATTTAAAAAAATTAAAAATCAAGGAGCTGAGTATGGATGACTATTTTTTCAGATTGCTGAAATAATACTGCATGACAAAGGACCCCCTAAATATCACCGGTTATATAAACAAATGTTTGCTTCTTGATTATAAGTCTACAGATTGTGTGAGGAGCTCTGCTTCAAGATGTGGAGTTATTTTCAGATCTGCTGCGTGTGTCATTCTGGAGCTAGTAAACTACCCAGGGCATGCTCTGCTTATGAGGGAAAACATGTGACAGTCAAGTCAAACCACACAGGCAATTAGAAAGCCTCTGCTCACATTGCTTCTATACATGTTGCATTGGCCAAAGCACATGATATGGTCAAGTCTTCATCAAAGGTGCCAGGCAACAAGAAAAGTAAGTAAATCATCTACTGCAGAAGACCCTCCCTGCCAGAATACATACACACTGGCCTCACCAAACACTCTCAATTTCCCTATCCTCTTGTTATCATTATGCTAAAATAATTTTAGTGAGACCAGTGTTACTTATATTTTTGTGACTGTGTAAATGTAGTGAATGTTTCGTAGCTATACCACTTAGTATACTTGGAGTACTCTCTTTTGTGTACAGATTGTTTTCTTTTGTAATTAATTACTATATTTTTAATTTACTTTTTGTGTATTGTTAAATTGCTAAATCATTCTCATACACCCCACAAATTGTCCATATCTTTTTGCAGTACATTCAGATAAATCAATTATTCTACCAATGTAATCTTAGAGTTTTCTGATCTGCAGTTGTCCTCAATCTGTTCTGGTACACCAGCTGTCACCTACGATCTTCAACACTCCCCTAGGATTTTCTTTGACTCTTTCTTCTGAAGTGGATCTTCTGTTTCTTGTATCCATGCACTCCTCCTTCTTGGTTTACACTATCATTTTAGTAGATAACATTCTCTGGTAAATTCCTGAGAAAAGGTGCAATAGAGATGCACTTTTGAGACCCAACTTGTTTAAAAATATCTTTATATAGAAAAAGAAATTAAAGAAAAGAAAAAGAAGGTAAAGATCTTTTTAAACAAGTTGGGTCTCAAAAGTGCATCTCCACTGCACCTTTTCTCAGGAATTTGGAAAGAAAATGTGGCAAATATACACAATGGAATACTGTGCAGCCATAAAAAAGGATGAGTTCATGTTCTTTGCAGGGACTCAAATAAAGCTGGAAATCATCATTCTCAGCAAACAAACACAGGAACAGAAAAGAAAACACCATATGTTCTCACTCATAAGTGGGAGTTGAATAATGAGAACACATGGACACAGGGAGGGGAACATCACACACTGGGGCCTGTCAGGGGATGGGTGGCTAGGGGAGGGATAGCATTAGGAGAAATACCTAATGTGGATGACAGGTTGATGGGTGCAGCAAACCACCATGGCACCTGTATACTTATGTAACAAACCTGTATGTTCTGCACATGTATCCCAAAACTTAAAGTATAATAAAAACAATTAAAAAAACTTTATTTTAACATCACATGTAATTTTTAGCTAAACTGAGTCTAGATTTCTAGATTAGAAATGATTTTCCTTCAGAGTTTTGAAAATCTCACTCAGTCATCTCTAGTTTTAGTAATGTTGATGAAAATTTTTAAAAAATTAGATTCCTAGTATTTTGAGAACTATATTATGCTTTTTCAATACATAATCTCAGAGAATCTTCTCTTTGCTCCCAGTGTCCTGAAAAATTATAATGTGCCTGAGCATAGGCCTTTTGATTTGAAATTTTATTCATTGACTTTGGAAAAATTTCTAGAATTATTTCATTGATAGTGAGGTTACCAAGCAGTTTTCTCTATTCATTGTCTCTGGCTGGTGTACTCTTATCTGGTCTTTAAATTTTCTCTTATTTTCCATTTGTGTCCTTTTGCTCCACTTTTTGTGAATATCTTCACTTATATCTGTCCTCTGTTTTGAGACATTTTTCCTAATTTACTATCAAATTTTATTTTCTAAAAGTTTTCAATATTTTGTTCTTTGACAGTTCCTTTTTATATTCACTTATTTTTTATGCTTTCTCTGAATACTATGTATTTCCCTTATCTCCCTGAGAATTTATTTATGCTTCAGAGCCTCTATTTTAAAAATTAATATGTATTAATAATTCACATACCATAAAATTCACCACTTAAAATTGTACAATTCAATGGTTTCTAGTATAGTCACAAGATTGTGCAAACATTACTAACTCCAGAAGATTTTTCATGAACCCAAAAAGAAACCTTGTGTTATCAGTCACACCCGAATGGTGACTACTTCCTGAGTTGCTGGCAAATAATCTCCTGTCTCTGTAAGTTTTTCTATTCTATAGATTTTTTATCAACAGAATCATACAAAATATGGCCATTTTTTCACCTAAACTAATATTTTTGAGGTTCATCCAAGTTGTAGCATATATTAGTACTGTATTTCCTTTTTGTGATCAAGTAATGTCCCATTGGATGGATAAACAGTCAAGCATCATTTACTAATGGGATGCATTGAAAATGCATCATTATGTGATTTTGTTGTCCTGCACTCAACATTGTAGAGTGTAGTTTCACAAACCTAGATGGTATAGCTTACTATATACCTAGGTTATGTGGTATAGCCCATTGCTTCTAAGCTACAAATTCATACAGCATGTTACTGAAGTTAATACTGTAGGCAAATGTAACACATTGCTAAGTATTTGTGTATCTAAATATAAAAAAGGTATAGTGAAACTACAGCATAAAAGATAAAAAATGATATCTGTATAAGGCACTTACCATGAACGGAGCTTGCAGGACTGGAAGTTGCTCTAGGTGAGTGAGTGAGCGAGTGGTGAGTGTGAAGGTCTATTAATAAACATCACTGTAGACTTTAGAAACACTGTACACTTAGGCTCCACTAAATTTATTTAAAATTTTTTCTTTCTTCAATAGTGAATTAACCTTAGCTTGCTATAACTTTTTAACTTTATAAGCTAATTTCTTAAAACTTTTTGACTCCTTTGTAATTACAGTTAGCTTGAAAACATTGTATATCTATTTATATTATTTATTTATATTTTATTCTGTAAGCTTTTTCTATTTTTAAATTATTATTATTATGTTTTACTTTCAAACTTTTTGTTGAAAATGAAGACACAAGCACACACATTTGCCTAGGCCTACACAGGGTCAGGATCATCAATATTACTGTCTTCCACCTCTACATCTTGTCCCACTGGCAGGTCTTCAGGGGCAGTAACAAATATGGAGCTGTCATCTCCTATGATAACAATGGAGAGGTATCCAAAGGAGAGGTATCCAAAGGATACCTCCTGAAGGACCTACCTGAGCCTATTTTATATTGGACTGTTTTTTTTAATAAGGAGAAGGAGTACACTTTAAAATAATGATACAAGTATAAGATAGTAAATATATAAACCAGTAACATAGTTGTTTGTTATCATTATCAAATGTTATATATAAAGTACATAATTATATATGCTAGGCTTTTATATGACTGGCAGCACAATAGGTTTGTTTACACCAGTATCACCACAAATGCATGAGTAATGCATTGTACTATGATACTACAACAGCTACAGTGTCACTAGGCAATGGGAATTTTTCAGCTCCATTGTAATCTTATGCGACTACTCTCATATATGTGGTCTGTCATTGACAGGAGCATTAGATGTTTCATGACTGTGTCACTTTTATTTATCTATTCATTAATTGATAGACAATGGAATTATTTCTACTTTTTGTCTATTACAAATACTGCTGCTATAAACATTCATGTATAAGTTTGTGTATTAATATATGTTTTTGAGTTTTCTTGAATATATACCTAAGAAGTGAACTTCCTGGTTTATATGGTAACTCTACATTTAACATTTTGAGGAACTGCCAAACTGTTCTCCAAAGGTTGAACCATTTTTGATTCCTACTCACAATGCATGAGGGTTCTAATTTAATCACCATTTCACCATTTAAAAAAATTATTATAGACATTTTACTGTGTGTAAAGTAGTATTTCATTATGGCTTTGATTTGCATTTTCCTAATGAATAATGATATTGATTATCTTTTTATATGGTTATTTATTATTTTTACATGTTTAGAGAAGTGTTTATTCAGATCCTTTGCCCATTTTAAACTGGATTATTTGTTTTTTTAAATTGTTGAGTTGTATAGAGTTCTTTTTATATTCTGGATATTAATCCCTTATCAGACATATGATTTACAAATATATTATCCTACTTTGTGGGTTTTTGTACTTTCTTAATAGTGACATTTGAAGAACAAAGTTTTGGATTTGAAGTCCAATTTATCTATATTTTATTTTGTTGGCTGTGCTGTTGGTGTTATGCCCATGAAATCATTGCCAAATCCAATGACATGAATATTTTCCTCATTGTTTTCTCCTAAGAGTTGTACAGTTTTAATTAATAGTCTTAAGACTCTGATTTATATGAAGTTAATTTTTGTATACATTGTGAGCTATGTGCCCAAATTCATTTCTTTTCATCTGGATATTCTGTTGTCCCCAAACAATTTGTTGAAAAATTATTCTCTTCTGATTAAATGACCTTAGTTCCCTTTTCAAAACTAAATTGTACAGGTTTATTTACAGACTTTGAGTTCCATTCCATGAAGTGATATGTCTATCTTTATGTCAGTATCACACTGTCTTAATTACTGTAGCTTTGGTTGATAGTGTGATACTGTCATAAAGATAGGATATGTCTATCTTTCCCCAAGATGTTTTGGCTATTTTGGGACTCTTGTAGTTCCATATGGATTAGGATCAACTTTTCCATTTCAGTGAATAATACAGATGGAATTTTGATAGGGACTGCATTGAATCTGTAGATTAATTTGAGAAGTATCACCATCTTAACAACATTTTGTCTTCAAATCCATGAACATGTGATGTCCTTCTGTTTATTAGATACTTTTCATTTTTTTCCAACGTGAATTTCAACAATGAATTGGGGTTTTCAAAGTATTAGTTTTGTAATTCTTTTTTAAAATTATTCATAAGCATTTTACTTGTTTTAATGATATTTATATATGAAATTGTTTTCTAAATTTTATTTTCATATCATTCATTGCTAGTGTATATACAATTGACTTTGTATGTTGGACTTGTATATTACAACCTTGCTGTAAATATTTATTACTCTAACAGTTTTATGTGTGAGTGTATGCATGTGCATTATTTAAGATTTTTATATAACATGTCTATAGCAAATAGAGATAATTTTGTTTTTTCTCTCCAATCTGGATGTTTTTCAGTTCTTTTTTTTTGTCTAACCTCCAGCACAATACTGAATGAAAGCGGCAAGAATTAATATCTTTCCCTTTTCTCCTGATCTTAAGTGACAAATGTTCAGTTTTTTCATGGTTAAGGGTGAAGTTAACTGTGGATTTTTCATAGACACCATTTATTAGGTTACAATACTTTCCCTCTTTTTCTATTTTTTTAAGTGTTTCATCATGAGGAGTGTTGAATTTTGTCAAAAGTTTTTCTGTCTGTTGAGATGATCATGTGTTTTTCCCCTTTATTATATTATTATGTTACATTATATTGATCAATATTCATATATTGAACTATGCATATATTCTAAAATAAATCTCACTCATGGTATATAATTTATATGTGCTGATGAATTCATTTGTTTCATCTTGATTATCTAATTTGTTGGCATATAATTGTTCATAATATTCCCTTATTTCTGTGATGTTTTTAGTGATGTCTTTTCTTTCATTCCTGGTGGTAGTAATTTCCCTTCTCTCTTTTCTTCTTGGTTTCTATAGCTAACATTTTGTCAGTTTATTGATCTTTTCAAAATAATCAACATTTGGTTTCATTGATTATTTGTCTAGTTTTCTTATTGTCAATTTTGTGTATTCAGAATCTAATCTTTGATGTTTTCTTCTGTCTGCTTTAATTGGGTTTAGACTTTTGTTTCTTTCTTTTTTTGTTTGTTTGTTTCATAAAGTAGAAGTATAAGTGACTGATTTGTGAACTTCTTTTTAATATAGGTGTTAAGACAATGAGAAATGTCCTTCTGTGTCCTACTTTCACTTCATTCCCTAAGTTTTGGTATGCGGTGTTTCTGTTTTATTCATCACAGAGCATTTTCTAATTTACTTTATGATTTCTTCTTTGACCCATTGGTTGCTTAGAAATGTTATTTAATTTCCCTGCATTTATGAATTTCTCAGTTTCTTGTTATTTACTTTAAGTTTCCTTTCTTTGGAGTCAGAGAGCATAATTTGTATGTTTTCAATTCTTTTGAATTTGTTAGGATGGGTTTTGTGGCCAAACATATGGCCTGTCTTGGAGAATGTTCCATGTGCACTTGAGAAGAATGTGTATCGTGCTGTTGTTGATGGAGTGTTCTACAGATGTCTTTCAGGTCTAGTTCATTTACAGTTCATTTATTCAAGTTTTCTGCATCCTGGGACCTCGTGTCTAGTTGTTTATCTAGCATTGAAAGTGGGGTATTGAAGTCAGCAATACTGATTATTGAGATGTCTCTTTCTTTGTTCAATTCTATCATTATTTACTTCATGGATTTTGGGGGCTCCATTGTTCTGTTTATAATTGTTATATCCTCTTGATGGACTGACTTTTTATCATTATAAAATATCCTTTGTTTTCTCTGGTAACAATGTTTTTGTCTTCAAATCTGTTTTTTATTTTTGTTATTAGCATAACCACTCCAAACTCTCTTGTTGTTACTGTTTACTTGATATGTATTTTTTCTGGCCTTTTATTTTCAATCTGTTTATATCTTTAAATCTAAAGTATCAACAGCACATAGATGGAATCATTGTTTTAGCCATTCTTTCAATCTCTAACTTTAATTGTAGTATTTGATCAATTTATGTTTAATGTAATAACTGACATGGTAGGATTTATATCTGCCATTTTGCTATATGCTTTCAACCTGCCATGTCTTTTTTGTTCCTTAATTTCTTCATTACTGCCATTTTTTTGTTAAATTAATTTTTTTTTTGACATTTAATTCTCTTATCATCTTTTACTAAATATTTCTCAGTTGTTTTCTTAGCGGTTGTCCTTGGAATTTCATTAAGGATCTTAACTTACAATAATCTAGTTTTTATTAATACCAATTTAAGTTCAATAGTACATATTATGGGCTTATGTTCCCCAAAATTAATATGTTGAAGTCCTAACATGCAGTCTTTCAGAATATGACTATATTTGGAGATAGGGTCTTTAAAGGGGTTATTAGGTTAAAATGGAGTCATTAGGATGGACTCTAAATTAAGATGTCACATTTTACTATTAGAAGAATAAATGTAGACACAGATACGTATAGAGGAAGGAACATGTGAACACACAGGGAGAAGATGGCAATTCACAAGCCAAAGAGAGAGGCCTTAGAAGATACCAGCCCTGCTGACACCTTGATCTTGGACTTCTAGCTTCTAGACCTGTAAGAAAATAAATTTTATTTGTTTAAACCACCCAGTCTGTGATGCTTTATTATGGTAGCCTTAGCAAACAAATATGGCATACAAATATTTTGCTTCTATGTTTCACCCCACCTTAATGCTTTACTGTTTCAAATTACATCTATATACATTGTATGTCCATCAACTTAACATGTATTATTAAGATAGGAAGCAAAAGTTACAAAGGATATATTTATACATTCTTCAAACAGAAGATATATTTCTATATTCTTTGATATTTATGTCTTTACATTTACTGTGCTTTTTAGTTTTTCAGGTGGTTTTGAGTTACCATTTAATATGTGTGATGATTAATTTTGTGTCAACTTGACTGGGCTAAACAATGACCAGATAAACTGTAAAACATTAGTTCTGTGTGTGTCTGTGAGGGTGCTTCTACAAGACATTAGCATTTGGATCAGTAAACTGAGTACAAATGTTCTGCCCTCACCAAAAGTGAGTGGTCATCATCTAATGTATATTGAGGGCCCTAACAGAATAAAAAAGTGGAAATGGAGCAAATTTTCTGTCTTCTAGAGCTGGGATATCCATCTTTCTCCTGCCCTCAGACGTCAGAGCTCCTCATTCTTAGGGCTTTAAGCTCCAGGATTTACATGAGTGCACCACTCTGCCCCTTGATTCTCAGGCCTTTGGATTTGGACTGGGAATTGCACCATTGGCTGCCCCAGTTCTCAGGGCTTCAAACAGACTGAATCACACCACTGGCTTTCAGCTTATAGAGAGCAGATGGTGGGACTTCTCAGCCTCCTAATCACAAATGTCATATTCTATAATAAATTAAACACACACACACACACACACACACACACACACGCATGCACTCAGGTCTTCTACTGGTTCTGTTTCTGTGCAGAATGCTGACTAATACAATGTGCTGTGTCATTTCAGTCTGAAAGATACTCTTTAGTACTTTTTATAAGACAGGACTGCTAGGGACATATATCAGTTTATATTTATCTGGGAATGTATTCATTTCTTCTTCATTTTGGAAGGATAGTTTTGCTAGATACAGAATTCATGATTGTCAGCTTTCTCTTTCATCACTTAGAATATGTCATCTCTCTGCTTTCTGACCTCCAAGGTTCCAGAAGAGAAAAAAACTGGTCAATCTTATGAAAGATCCCTGTCCATAATAAATCATTTGTGACCTTCAAGATTTTATCTTTGGCCGGGTACAGTGGCTTATGCCTGTAATTCAAGCATCTGGGGAGGCCGAAGCGGGCAGATCACTTGAGGTCAGGAGTTCGAGACCACCCTAGCCAACCTGGTGAAACCCCATCTCTACTAAAAATACAAAAATTTAGCCAGGCGTGGTAACACATGCCTGCAGTCTCAGCTACTTGTGAGGCTGAGGCAGAAGAATCACTTTAACCTGGGAGGCAGAGGTGGCAGTAAGCTGAGATCATACCACTGGACTCCAGCCTGGACAATAAAGTGAAACTCTGTCTCAAAAAAAAAAAAAAAAAAAAAGATTTTTATCTTTGTTTTTTTTCACTTTCCACAGTTTGATTGTGATGTATGCAGGTGTGGATTTGCTTTAGTTTGTCTTACATAGAGTTTGTTGAGTTTTTTGGATGTGTAGACCAATGTTTGTTTATTTCTACCAAAACTGGGAAATTTTTAGCCATTATTTCCTCAAACTCTAGACTAATTCTATGGAGTCTCTACTGCTTGACCTCTACTACCTCAAACATTTTTCTCTTTCTGTTCTTCTGGGATGCATATTATGTATATTTACATACTTTTTATAATGTCCCATAGTTCTCTGAAGGTATGCTCTTTCTTTATTGCTCCCCCCCTTTTGTTCTTCCTTTTTTCCTTCAATTCTTTTTGTTGTTGTCGTTGTCTCTTATCCTAATCTTAATTGACCTATATTTAAATTCACTGACTTTTTTGCCTGATCAAATATGCTGCTCAGGCCCTTTATTAAATTTTTCTTGTTTTCTTTTACTTTTATTTTTAATATTTATGGATAAATAGTAGGTGTATAATTTATGGGGTAAGTGAGACATTTCGATAAAGGCATACAATATGTAACAATTACATCAGGGTAAGTGGGATATATATCACCTCAAACATTTATCATTTCCTTGTGTTACAAACATTCAAATTATACTCTTTTCATTATTTATTTATTTATTTATTTATTTATTTATTTATTTATTTTGAGACAGAGTCTCACTCTGTTGCCCAGGCTGGAGTCCAGTGGCTTGATCTCGTCTCACTGCAACCTCCACCTCCCAGGTTCAAGCAATTTTCCTGCCTCTGCTTCCCAAGTAGCTGGGATTACAGGCACCTGCCACCTCGCCCAGCTAATTGTTGTATTTTTAGTAGAGACGGAGCTTCACCATGTTGGTCAGGCTGGTCTCAAACTCCTAACCTCAGGTGATCCACCCACCTGAGATCTCCCAAAGTGTTGGGTTTACAGGTGTGAGCCACTGCTCTCGGCCTTTTTTAGTTATTTGCAAAAGTACATATTCGTGATTGTGATCACCCTGTTATACTATCAAATACTAGATCTTATTATTCTATCTAACTATATTTTGTCGTCATTAATCATCCCCTTTTTTTCTCTGCCTCCCGCTACTCTTGTCAGCCTCTGGTAACCATCATTCTGCTCTCTATCTCCATCAGTTCAAGTGACTTAATTTTTAGATTTCACAAATGTGTGAGAGTGTGTGAAGTTTGTCTTTCTATGCCTGGTTTATTTCACTTAACATAGTTGATTTACAGTTCCATCTATAACGGTGCAAATGACAGGATCTTTTTTATGGTTGAATACTACTTCATTGTGTACATATACTACATTTTCTTTATCCATTTGTCTGTTGATGGACACTTAGGTTGCTTCCAAATCTTGCTTTCCTGCAGTATTGGTGAACAGTGCTGCAATAAATGTGAAAGTGCAGATATCTCTTCAATATACTGATCTCCTTTCATTTAGGTATATACCTATCAATGGATTACTTGAGCATATGGTAGTTTTATTTTTAATTTTTGAGGCTCCTCCATACCATTGTCCACTGTGGTTGTACCAATATACATTCTCACCAACAGTGTTAGAGGTTTCCCTTTTATCCACATCCTCCCCAGAATTTGTTATTGCCTTTCTTTTGGATAAAAGTCATTTTAACTAGGGTGAGACAGTATCTCATTGTTGTTCTTATTTATATTTTTCCGATGATCAATGATGTTGAGCACCTTTTCATATATGTATTTGCCATTTGTATGTCTTCTTTTGAGAAATATCTATTCTGATCTTTTGCCTATTTTTGATAGGATTATTAGATTTTTTCCTATTGAATTGTTTGAGCTGCATATATATTCTGGTTACTAATCTTATATGAAATAGATCATTGACTATTACATTTTTAATCCATTCAGTCACTCTATGTCTTTTGGTTGGAGAGTTTAGCGCATTTACATTCAATGTTATTTTTGATAAGTAAGGACTTACTCTTTCCATTTTGTTATTTGTTTTCTGATTGTTTGTGTTTTTCTCTTCCTTCCATTCTTTCTTCTTGTCTTCCTTTTAGGGAAGGTGATTTTCTCTGGTGGTATGTTTTAATTTCTGGCTTTTTGTTTTTTTATGTGTATGTTGTAGGTTTTATGATTTAAGGTAACCACAAGGCTTGCAAATAACATCTTAAAACCTGTTGTTTTAAATTCTTGTCCACTTACCACATTGCACAAACAAACTAACAACAGGGAAAGTGAAAACTAATAAAAAATCCACCTTTTAAGTTCATGCTCCCGCTTTTCAACTTTTTGTTGCTTCTGTTTATATCTTATACTATGCCTTGAAGTTGTTGTTGTTGTTATTTTTGGTAGGCTCATAGTTTAGTCTTTCTGCTCAAGAAATAATTTATATACCACAATTACAATGTTATAATATTCTGTGTTTGTCTGTGTTTACTATACTTACTATTACTGGTGAATTTTATACTGTCAGGTGATTTCTCATTGCTCATTAATGTCCGTTCAGATTGAAGAACTTGTTTTAGCATTTTCTGTAAGACAGGTCTTGTGTCAACAAAATCCTTCAGCATATTTTTTTCTAGGAAAGTCTTTATTTCTCCTTCATGTTTGAAGGATAATTTTATTGGATGTACTATTCTAGTATAAAAAGTTTTATTTCTTTAGCACTTTAAATATGTAATGCCTCTCTCTCGACCTGTTAGGTTTCCACTGAGAAGTCTGCTACCACATGCATTTGAGTTCCTTTGTACATAATTTATTTCTTTTCTCTTGCTGCTTTTAGGATCCTTTCATTATCTTTAACCTTTGGGAGTTTGATTATTCAATGTCTTTAGATAGTCTTGTTTGGGCTCAATCTGCTTGGTATACTATAATCTTGTATTTGAATCTTGATATCTTTCTCTAGCTTTGGGAAGTTCTCTGTTAGTATTTCTTTGAATAAAACTTCTACCCTGATCTCTCTCTCTCTACCTCCTCTTTAAGGTCTCATATTTGTCCTTTTGAAGCTATTTTCTATATCTTATTGGCATGCTTCATTACATTTTTTGTTTTTCATTTGTCTCCTTTGACTGTGTATTTTCAAATAGCCTGTCTTCAAGATCTTTAATTTTTCTGTGTGGTCCATTCTGCTGTTGAGAGTCTCTGATGCATTCTTCAGTGTGCCAGTTGAATTTTTCAGCCCCTGACATTTCTGCTTGATTTTTAAACATTGTTTCAATCTCTTTGTTAAATTTATATGATAGGATGCTGAATTCATTCTCTGTGTTATCTTGAATTTCACTGAGCTTTTTCAAAACAATTCATTTGAATTCTCTCTCTAAAAGGTCACATTTATCTGTAACTCCAGGATTGGTCACTGGTGTTTAATTTAGTTTGTTTGGTGAGGGTCTGTTTTCCTGGATTGTCCTGATGCTTGTTGATGTTCATCAATGTCTGGGCATTGAAGAGTTAGGTATTTATTGTAGTTTTTGCAGTCTGGACTTGTGTGTACCTGTCCTTCTTGGGAAGAGTTTCCAAGTATTCAAAGGGAATTGAGTGTGGTAATCTTAAGTTTTTGGTCACTGTAGCTATATATGCATTAGGGAGCACCCCAAACTTAGTAATGTTGTGGTTCTTGCAGTCTCAATTAGGTATCACCTTGGGGGTCTTGGATATAATCTAAGATAATTCCTTGGATTACCAGACAGGGATTCTTGTTCTCCTCCCTTATTTTCCTCCAAACAAATGAAGTCTGTCTCTTCGTGATGAGTGGCCTGGATCTGGAAGAGGGGTGACACAAGTAACCCTATGGTCACTACTACTGGAACAGTGCTTGGTTCAACCTGAATCCACTATAGCACTGAGTTTCAACCGTGGCCCATAGGAATCACTCCCTGGCTACCACCAATATTCACTCAAGGCCCAAGGCTCTTCAATCAGTATGTGGCAAACCTAGCCAGGCTTGTGTCCTTCCCCATCCAAAAGGCAAGCTTTTCCCCAGTTCAGCACAGATCCAGAATTGCCATCCAGGAGCCAAGGCCTGGAGTGCAGAACCTTAGAAATCTCCTTGGTGTTCTATTCTGTTGCAGCTGAGCTGGCATCCAAGCCATAGGATAAAGTCCTTTCCTCTCTTTCCTTTCCTTTTCTCAAGCAGAAGAACTCTGTTTCCATGTGCACTGCCATTCAGGCCCATGGTTAGTACTGCCTGGCCACCACTGATGTTTACTCAGGACCCAGCAGCTCTTCGGTCAGCTTGTAAATGCTGCCAGGCCTCGGTCTCTCCCTTCAGAGAAGTGGGCTCCCTTCTGGCCTAGGTCAAGCCCAGAAATGTTATCCTGGAGCCATTGCTTGTAATCGGGGTTGCCAGGAGCCCACTTGGTACTCTGTCTCACTGTGGCTGACCTGGTGCCTTAACTGCAAAGCAAAGTCCCCTTTACTCTTTCCTCTCCTTTTCTCGAGCAGAAGGAGGCTTTCCCCATGGCCACTGCAGCTGGGAAAGAGCTGGTCACACCTGAAGCCAGCACAGCACTAGGTCTTAAACAAGGCTCACAGTGAATACTGCTTGGCTACTACTGGTGTTTATTTAAGGCCCAAGAGCTCTTTGGTTAGCAGATGATGGATCCCACCAGAGCTTTGTTCTTCCCTTCAAGGCAGTATGTTCTCTCTTGGCCCACAGTATGTGCAGAAATGTCATTCAGGAGCTAGTGCCTGGAATGGGGGCCTCAGAATCCACATTATGCCCTATTCTACTGTGGCTGAGCTGGTATCCTGGTTGCAAAGATAAATTCCTCTTTACTCTTCCCTATTCTCTCTCAAGTCCAAAGAAGGTATCTCTCCCAAAGCTGCATTGCCTGTGGTTGGGAGAGGCATGATGCAAGCACTTTGTTGGCCACTTTAGCTTGCATCTCACTAGGTCCTGTGTAACCCAAGTTTATTGGATCCCAGCCCAGCACAACTTCAAGACTTGCCTAGGAATTACAGCTCTTGTTGCCTAGACGACCTTTGAAGTTTATATATGTCCCCAGAACAATGTAGCCGGTGATCGTGGGATTAACAGGAACTCGGGTTCTGACCATTGGGATGGACAGTTCTCCTCTGGCTTGATCCAGTCAAAATGCTCTTTTCTGGGTGCTAGCTGAATTTTGCCCTGTGTTGCTTTCTACTGTGACAGGCAGCACTGAGTTCCAATGCAAAGTCCCACAATTTCTGTGCTTTTCCTCCTCTAGACAGACCGATTGTCTCTCCATGCCATGCAGCCATTGCTAAGGGATGGGGGAGAAGTGGTGTCAGCAATTCAAGGCTTTCTTTTCTACCCTCCTTGGTGACTCTCCCATTGATAGGACGTTGAAACTAGGTACTGTGATCATTCACCTGATTTTTGGTTCTTATGAAGGTGCTTTCTTACGTGGAAAGTGGTTTTATTTGTTGTTCCTGTACAGGGATGATCACTGGAGAGTTATATTTGGTCATTTTGCTCCATCTCTGCACCTGAGTTTTTCATAGTGGTATATATTGTACTTTGCAACTCCAAGTGTTTATTTTTTCAAAAAAATTTCCATCTCTGTATTGATATTTTCTATTTAGTATGATATCAGTCTTATACTTAAAAAAAATTCTTTAGAACTAGTTTTCTCTGGGTCTTTGAATATAATTATAAATGCTGACTTGAGGACCTTATTTTTCCAGTAGGTCAATAATCTGGGCCTCCTCAGACACAGTTTCTAAGAATTGCCTTTTTTTTTTCCTGTCTATGGTTCATATTTTCTTGTGTTTTTGGCAAGTCTCACTTTGTTGTTGCTGTTGTTAAAAACTGAGTAGTTTAAATAATATAATGTGGCAACTCTGGAAACCAGATTCACCCTCTTCCGCAGAGTTTTTTATAGCTACTTGTTTAATTGTTACTGTTGGTTTGTATAGTGACTTCTGGACTAATTCTATAAAGTCTGTATCTTTCTCATTTGTAGGCACTGTAGTCTCTACTCAGTAAGTTTGATGGTTAGCTAATCATTAGAAGAGGTTTGCTTAGAATGCCTTGGAACCAATCAATCTTGCAGTCTTTGCTAAGGGGCCCTATATATATGATGAAGTATGCTTTCAACACTCAGACAGACAGTTTACAACTCTGCCTTAGTCACCACTTCCTTTGCTCAGAGACTCAAGGCCAATTAGAATGTGAGGGCTTAGGGCCTTCTCAGATTTCTAATGAGCTTGGCACAGTGCTACATATTCACAGTTTTCTACATTCCCAGGTATAAGTCAGAGCTTTTCAAAACTCTTATATACATCTCACACATAAGCTTTTCCTTTAAAGTTTTTGGCTACTCTATAGTTTTTCCGAACTGGTATCTATTGTCCCAAGCAAAAATGGGTGTCAAAACATTCAACAAACATTTTCCAAAGAGAGGCTTCAGTACCTCACAGGTTTGAATTGGGTCAAATAAAGACATGTCTTGATTGGGGTCATCCTAAGAACCACCAGAGAGACCTGATAATCATTCTTTGAAAAAAGAGTCTTTTGGCTGGGTGCAGTGGCTCACGCCTGTAATCCCAGCACTTTGGGAGGCTGAGGCAGGCTGATCATGAGGTCAGGAGATCGAGACCATCCTGGCTAACACAGTGAAACCCCGTCTCTACTAAAAATACAAAAATTACCTGGGGATGGTGGTGCATGCTGTTGTCTCAGCTACTCGGGAGGCTGAGGCAGGAAAATGGCGTGAACCCAGGAGGTGGAGCTTGCAGTGAGCCGAGATCGCCCACTCCAGCCTGGGTGACAGAGCGAGACTGTCTAAAAAAAAAGAAAAGAAAAAAAGAGTCTTTTAAAGGGCTCTAACTTTGTTTTACTCCCTCAGTTTTTAGGAATCTGGAGTGTAATTTTCAGGATGACAGATGAGTTTGGTAGCAGAAATGGGAGGAAGGTTAGTTAGAGTACTACAAATCTTGATGCTCTTACTGAGATTCAGCAATATTTCTTGACTAAATGTTCCAAAGGATGCTATAAGCCTTTGGTTAGTATCCAGAGTTAGTTATCCAGAGTTAGTATCCAGTTAGTATTCTGATGGTTTCTTCCAGTATTTTCATTGCTTTTATAGAATGGCAAATTTTAGAGATCATTATTTCACTATCTTCACTAATATCATTTTGGCATATTTTTATTAAATTATTGTCTTCTTCCAAAGTGTGATTTTTTTTCTTTTCTAATATGTACATTCAATGCTATGCACTTCCCTCTAAACACTGTTTTCATTGCATCCTAAAAAGTGTATTAATTTGTGCTTTTATTTCCATTTAGTTAAATAATATCTTGTTTTACTGAATATTTCTTCTTTGACCCATGTATTATTGAGAAGTGTGTTGTGTAATCTCCAACTATTTTGGAAATTTTCTGTTATATTTCTATTACAGACTTCTAGCTTAATTCCATTGAGTTCCGTGAGCAGATACTTTATGATTTCTTTTTCTTTAAATTGGTTAATGTGTGCTTTATAGCCCAGAATGTGATCTATATTGGTAAAAGTTTCATGTGAGCTTAAGAAGAATGTGTATTCTGCTGCTCTTGGATAAAATACTCTGTAGATGTCCATTATATTTAGTTGATTGATGGTGTTTTTCAGTTCAACTGTGATCTTACTGATTTTCTCCATACTGGATCTGTTCATTTTTGATAGACATTTTGAGATCTCCAACTATCACAATGAATTAATCTATTTCTCTTTGCAGTTCTATCAGTTTTTGTTTCATTTAGTTTGGTGTTCTGTCATTAGGCATATATACATTTAGGATTATTATGTCTTATGGAATAATTGAACCCTTTATGTAATAGTCTTTACTTTTGATAACTTACATTGTGGTGAAGTCTGCTCTGTCTCAAATTAATATTAATATTCTCTTGTTTTCTTTTGATTAGTGTTAGCATGACATATTTCCACATTTATTTACTTTTATTCGATATGTCTTTGTATTTAAAGTGGCCTTCTTGTAGACAGCACATAGTAGCATCTTATTTTTTGTTCTCTTCTGACCATCTCTGCCTTTTAATTGATGTATTTAAGCTATTGATGTTCAAAGTGACTACCGACATATTTGGACTAATATCTATCATACTATTACTCTTTTCCCTTTGTTACTCTTATTCTTTGCTACTACTTTTCTGCCTTTGTCTTCTATTATTTTTTCTTTGCTTTTTGTGGTTTTAATTGAGCATTTTATATAATTTTGTTTTCTCTCCTGTTTTAGCATATCAGTTATATTCATTGTTTACTTGTTTTATGCTTGCTCTATAATTTGTAAAAAAAAAAAAAAAAAGAAAAAAAAAACACAATCCAAGCCCACTTTTAAATGACAGTATACCATTCACAGGTAGTGTGAGTGCTTTATATTAACCAGCTGCACTTAATACTTCCTATTCTTTGTATTATTCCTATTATTCATTTCATTTACATATAAATGTGCATATATATGTATACGACATATACCTAAGCATACCTAATTGAATACACTGTTGCTATGACTCTTTTGAATAAGTTGTTAACTGTTAGATCAATTAAGAATAAAAAAAGGTTTTATTTTACCTTAACTTATTTCTTCTTTAATTTATGTAGACCAAGTTTCTGACCTATAAGATTTTCCTTCTCTCTAAAGAATTTTGTTTTTAACATTTCTTGCAAAGCATGTCTACTGCCAACAATTTTTCTCTTTCAAGTTTGTCTAAGAAAGACTTTATTTCTCTTTCACTTTTGAAGAATAATTTTACATGATATAGAATTATAGGTTGGCAGTTTTTCTGTCAACACTGTAAATAATTCCTTCCACTCTCTTGCTTACATGGTTTCTGAGGAAAATCATGCATTTCTTATCTTTGTTTCCCTATAGGTAAGGTGTTTTTTTTTCCCTCTGACCTCCTTCAAAACTTTTTCTTAATGTTTGATTTTATATAGTTTAAAAATGATATGCCTAGGTGTGGGTGTGGGTGTGTTTGGCATTTATCCTCCTTGTTGTCCTGTAAGCATCCTGAACTTGTGGTTTGGTGTCTGACATTACTTTGGAGGACATTTTCAGTCATTACTGTTTCAAACTTTTCTTCTGTTTCTTTCTCTGTTTCTTTTCTTCTGGTAGTCTCATTACGTATAAGTTACACATTCTGTAGTTGTCCCACTACAGAAGTCCTTAGATGTTCTGTTATTTTTTCCCCTTAGCCTTTTTTCCTTTGCATTTCAGTTTGTATGTTTCTATTGACATATTCTCAGAGATTCTTTCCTCAGCCATGCCCAGTCATCTCAGAAGTCTACAAAAGGCATTCTTAATTTCTGAAACAGTGTTTTTCCCCTATAGCAATTTTGGTTTCTTTCTAATTTTTCATCCCTCTGCTTACATTACCCATTTGGTTTTGCATGCTGTCTACTTTATCAATTAGAGTCTTTATCATATTAGTCATAGTTGTTTTAATTCCCAATCTGATAATTCCAGCATTTCTCCTGTGTCTGTTTCTGATATTTTCTTTGTCTCTTCAAATTGTATTTTCCCTCTTGGGTATGGTTTTAATTTTTTGGTAAAAGCTGAGCATAATGTACTGGGTAAAGGGATCTGTGGTAAATAGGCCTTTAGTAATGTGATGGTAAGCTTTGGGAGTAGGGGAAGCATTTTATAGTCTTATGATTAAGTCTTATTCTTTTAGTTAGCTGATAAACTGAGAACTTCACCAGTTCTTCTCATTTTCCCACCCCAACCCACATCCCTTAGGTGAGAAAGGATGGCTGGTAGGGGCAGAAGTTGGGTAGTTTTATTTATGTGGAAGGCTGGTGTAAGCTGGACTTGAGTATTTTACATCCCCCAGATGGAAGGAAGGTGATACTGGGCTAAAGTTGAATATTTTCCTTCCTCCAAGTCAGTTAGGCACTGATAAAAATGCAGTAGGTAGGCTCAGATAAAATAATTTGTCTTGCGGTCAGGCCTTATTAAAAAGAACAGAATACTCTGCCATATCTCAAAATACTTTTACCCTTCCCTTTTTGGAAACATGGAATTTTTCTCTGGTATTTACGATGAAAACCTAGCAGAGCTTCCTGTGATAAAGCTCTCAAAAATGTGTTGTCCCCCTCCCCCATTACCAGATCTTCCTGGAGATTTTAACTCCTAGAATTGTCCTCATGAAATCTCTATTTTTCAATTACAGTTCTTATTTTCCTACTTCAGTTCTCCTTCCCGTGAGGTTCCAGCTCTGGTCAGTTATGATTCTCTGTAACCTCCTGTCTGTCTCACCAGTTTTGGGGGCAGTAGTTGACCCTATGACCTCATTTCTGTGAGGTGTAGATAGCTCTTAGAAGAAGAGTTACTGATTTTGCAGTTTGCTCAGATTTTTACTTGTTAGAATGGAGAGAAAGCTTCCAAGTTCCTTACATGCCAATCTGGAAACGAAACTCTCTCTTTTTATTTCAATGATTCAAATTATCATTTTCATAATCCCTTGCTTGTTTTTTTATTTTTTCCAAGTTTTTCCTCAATTATTCCTATGCTGTATAATAAATGTTTACTTGTTTTGAACAGAAATTATTCTTTAATTATTTGTCTGTGAGGATACTAATTAATTTGTCTCAAATTATTTGCCAGACATCTATAAAATAAATTTCATTCGAAGTGAAATATCTTTTAATTATTGATTTTAATACTTTTTAACTTTAAATTTTGTTCAATTCTTCATGTATTTTGGAATTTTTGTTTGCAGGTTTATTTTTTGTGGAAGATATCTTTTGATTGTCTTAACTTCTCTGTGTGTACTTTCTAACAACTTTTTGGTCACCTTCCTAGCTTACCAGTGCTGCAAGTCCAAACTAAAAACACTCAGGACACTTACTTTATGATATTAAATATATTAAAAAATTCAATTACTCTGCCAGTGGGCACTGTTCAGTTCCTGAGCAGGAGGCTGTGCATGTCTTCTACATTTTTAGATATGCAGCTTATTAAAAGCTGTAGCCTCAGGCAGTTGTTAACACTTTTTGTTTTAGTCTACTTTTCTTGAGATAGGGCACATAGCTCAGTCCTTTGATCCAAGTAGTAAGCCTTATTATTCCCAACTTCTATAAGTTGATTCTATTATCTATATAGTATTATCTAAACTCACCAACTCCATAAAGATGTTAATACTTTGAGCCACTCTATGTCTTTTTTCTCCCATTTTTTCCTACTTCATTATCTACTGCTTTGCATTTGGGTTGAAGGAAGTGAGTCAAACATGAATTCAAGACATCGTATTTCTAAGACACCTTTTGACTAGTTATCTAACACATTCTTTTACTCCTTAACCTCTGGTTCATCATGCTCTTCCATATGTTTTTATTTTTTTTAAAAAATCATTGAATATATTCAATATGTCAAGCTCTTCTTCATCTCAAGGTCTAAATATACAGTTTTCTCGACCTAAAACACTCATATTCAACTTTGTTCCATGGCTGGCATCTCATTTCCCAGGTCATAGCTCAAGTCGCCTTGCCAGAGAGGCAGTCCCTGATTATTAAATACAAGTGGGTCCTCCTCTTCTTCCCCATTATTATTATTATTATTTACCTTAGAATGTTAGGTTCCTTGGGAACATTCCTTAAAATGCATACTTAATTTATTTGCTGGTTATTGGCTGGTCTATTGACTGGTATGAACTTATCCCCCTATTAGAAGGTAAGCTGTATAGAGGGCATTTCCATGAAAGTTCTGTTTTTCAGTCACTGTCTGGCATTTGTTGAATGAACACATAGAATATGGCTTTTTAATGTATTAGGTGGAACACTGCTAAATGGGGATCTACTTTAAATACAAACATTATAAGACTGTAAATCATTAAAACACCCTTTTTTTTAACTCTTCATAAATATAAAGGGCCTATTAAATTCTAAATTAGTAAAGTCTATAAATAGTTTAAGGTAAAAAGATGTACATTTATAGATTACAAATCAGGCACAATTATTGAACTTTTATTTAAAATTATCATAAGAAACAAGTATTTTCTTACAAAGGTAATTCCTTAAGTTATTTATGCTGAAGTTCTCTGTGTTTGCTTTAGGTTTTCAAGAGAACTCCATTGTGTCAACTCAAGGACAGTCAACTTTGAGGGTGGGCGATAGAAAATTATTGTCATAGCTACTTTAAGCTCAGAAGCAAAACTCTAGACATGTGTTCAAGCCTTATCTTCATTCATGAAACGTATCACCTTAACCTGGGTAAAAACCTGCAGTGACTAATTCCCACCTGAATTTTCTGTCATTCTTTTACTTCAGAAATATTTTGAAGCCTCTTAAAGGTGTAGACTTAGACAAAAAATAAAAAAGGAATAAGAGCTCTTCAGTTTCTAAGAGCTTCATAGGAATGAGTTTGATTTTCAGATCAGTCAATATTATTCAATTGCATCTTTTCCTGTTGACAAAAATAATTGATGGAAAATATGCTTGTTCTATTTTCTTACCAAAACATGTAAATTATTAGTGGAATTCTATGGTTTGGAACAAGCATAAACTTGAATAAGAAAATTTAATTAAATATGAGGCTGTGGGGAAATTATGTGTGGGGCAATAAGAAGAACCAAAACTCTAAACTCTTTCAGCGTATGCAGTATTTACTAAAACCTGCCAAATTTTGAATCCCTGTATAACCTGTGATGAAGCACAATAGAAAAATTCAGCTTCTGTCTTAGTCTTCTATTCATACACATAATATTAGCTTGGGATGTTAAAGAAATATTTTAGTAACACCGCAAGAATTGCAGCCAACAAACTTTTCTGGATTATGTGCAAAACAATGACTAAAAGGAAATCTTATTCAGTAAGGGAACTTCTAAATTTTATAACTATCACTTTTGGTAAAGGACAAGAAATAAAATTAAATTTCTAGTTTGTCAATGAATTCTGGTTTTGTTTCAGTCTAGTGTCATTTCACCATGAAGATATGCTGCATATCCTTAGCATGATAACATCACAGTAAAAAAAGTCAGGGTTGTTCTAATGTGAGCAGGAACATTAAACAAACTCTTTGTGAATTGGCAAATGAAGTATTTGCACACCAGGAAAGGGATTTTTTTGAAGGCAAGGTGGTTTCAACTCCTTTCTACTGTTAAGAGGAGCCAGGGAGTAGATTTTGCACCAAGAGAGATTATACAGAAGAACTGGACATTTTAGTATTCCATGTTATTTTTGTTCATCTATTTTGAAGATAATTTTATGTTTTCATGCCCTCTTGTAGGTTATCTGTGTCATTGCTATTTTAGGCATGGAGAATGGAAGCTTTATTTAGTTATTTTTGTAAAGCACCTAGTAGGATTGTCAAATAAATTATGGATAATTACTTTTTAAATATCCAAAAATGTAAGAAGATGACTGGATTCTTCATATGTTTGTATCATTTTCTTTAATTTTTCAAAATGTTGTTTATATTCCCTACTGAAGTTGAAGATATATCAATCCAGCAGAGAATGTTCATTGTCACTGTTATTATACCCCCATATTGTAAGCTCTTGAATTTCATTAATACCACAGTAGTCATTTCCCTAGAGGTCTCCTTACAGTTTATATATGCTGGGGTGTGTGTGTGTGTGTGCACGTGTGTGTATATAGGTAGTACATATATAATATATATGTATCATATAATTATATAATTTTATATAGCTATATGTGTAATAAGAAAACATGCTGATTATATATCTTCAGGTTTTCTACTCAGTACTTAATATTTATGTTGCTTCTCATTGAGATAGGTGTTACAGTAATAATTTTACTTATCCAGGAAGAAAAGGTAGAATCTAAACAGCTTCATTGTTGATACAGGATGTTTGCCTCTGTGCAGGTCTCTGATGTTCTGAACTTTGGTGTTATGATTTTTTTTTACATGATTATCCTGATTTATTTTATCTTCACACTCACTCTCATGTTTGTGGATGCTCATTTCTAATAAGACAGGTTGAATGTAAGTGAAGAAAATGTTTACCTTATAACCAAGAATAAGATTGGCTTTCGCTCTGAAAACCCATCACATAAGGGACCAGAGAAAGACAAATAGGCCACCGGGCATCAGTAGTAGTCATTTAACCTTGTTACCCCAAGCCTGGGAGGTAGCACAGCAAAGTAGTTGAGAGCTCAGATTGTGTATTATTTTGATAAATGAGAATTTAATCTTGTCCCTGCCACTTTTTATCTGGATAACATTGGCCTTATGTTGTAGTTTTAAAAATACAAGGGCCTGCTTACAGGATTCCTTACAAAAAGAGTATAGCATCTCTTCTGATTAATAATTATCAACTCTCCTGATTAATGATTAGCTTCTCTTTACATCTTCCTAAACTGAGTCTTCATAACCTGTACTTTAATATTACATCTCTTTTCCTTTTTTGTACTAGGGCTGTTTTGCGTGTGCACGCACACACACACACACACACACACACACACACAGAGCAAACACAAACAAAAACTAAAAAGCAGATTATGAAAGAATGTTCTTTGTATATATGAAAAAACAGCTAAGTCCAGCTAAAACATAATATACCACAGGAAAAGTTTAAAAGTCTTACTTTAATATGTAAATCTAGAAATTAGAAATATTGAAAAATCTCATTCAAGAGAAAACTATGGGATGTAATCGTGTGTGTGTGTGTGTGTATATATATATATAGTGTATATATATATCATGTGTGTGTGTGTGTGTGTGTTTATGTCAAGATTCTAAAAGAGAAAATCAAGAGGGGAGAAAAAGAAAGACGAATAATATAGTTATATGATTGAATATTGGTCTTGTCTTAGGTTTAGATGTGGTGATTGCAAATGTGTAAAGGACTGAAGAATTAATCACAATAAAAATCTCAGTCATAATTTTGCAGGAAATGATGTTACCTTGAAAAAAACTCCTCTAGCCTTGAAGTTTTACATTGAAAATATATGTTATCTTCTTGCCTGAACATTTATTTAGCTTCATTATTGAGTAAATAATGAGTAAATATAGTGGAAATAGATGCCTGAAACTTAGATTTTCATTGTGATGATAGGCAGTACTCCTAATGTCAATTATGTTGTCTGAAAAAGTCAGAAAAAATTAACAAAGAAATCTTTTTTGTGAATGTGTGTGAATTATTAGTACTGCAATTTGTTTGAGAATGATGAGAATAGTTGAATTTACTCATACTTTAAAAATTTTTTCAATCAAAGCATGAAAATAATTATAATACTTTTAACATGAAAATAAAACAGACAGTTTTATGTAATTTGGCAAATATGTTATAAAATCACAGGTGTGAGAATAATAAACCTTATTCTGAGACATCAGATATCATTTTTACTGATATTGGCAGCTGTTCTCAGTCCAAGACAATTTCATAATATGTGAATGTTTAAGCTGTGTACTATGGTCTAATAATCTTGTGTTTCATTCTTTTCTCATAGTATTTTCTATAATAATTAAATTCAAAACACAACCAGATCCTAAAAATTAGCACTTATTTAAGTGATAGGAAAATACAATCAACCCTAGAGGACTTTTTATTAAACAAGACATTTTCATCTGGGTTTAATTTTTTTCTCATTGATGAGTGAATACAATTGAATCAACATGTATTTTGCTCATTTAGTGATCAGAATTTTAATATTTGAATTACTTATATTTATGAGAAAGAAAATGTTCCCTGACATCCCATTTATTCTTGAGGTGTGATTGTTTACCAAATTGCTCAATCTATGACTATGAGATCATAGGCCAATCATCTTCTTAGAATTGACTTTTATACCACATTCTGGGTTCCAGAAAATGATAATCTGTTCTTAAATTATGTTTTTTAATTTCAAAATCAGTAGTAACTTAGTTTGTGCTTATAACACCCTTGACAATAGGTATGGCAAGGTTTGGGTTACTGTAATTTCATAGATGCAATAACCAAGACCCAAAGTAGCTGGCCCAAAGTTCCTCCTCCTCAGGGCTCTTTCCACTAATCCAAAGAGGAAAAGAAATCAATTCTTAATTATCCAAGTTGTGAGAATTTGCAGAATCAGTACACTGATCTGGCATCAGTAGACAGTAATAGTGTCAAGAAAGAGGCCAGAAGCATATACCACTAACCCTGCAACTTTTGGAGTCTTATCCATGTTTCCCACTGGCAAAAACATTTGCTTTTGCCTGAAGATATGGTTTAGAACTAAGAGAGAAAGTTTATGGACACAAACTCAACTGGCCAGCAGTCCCTAACTCAGCCTCTCCTAATTTCCCACTAAAATTATTATGCAGACAGTGAAAAATATAACAGTTCCTCAACATCAAACAGTTGGACTGACCATAAATCTATTTCTAGGATCTGAGAGAAATTTCTGCTTGCCAGAAGACTTCTTTCATGCTCTTTTGCTGGGAACAGTTTTAATTGCCAGCTGTGAAAGGTCCTTTGGGAGGGGACTGTTTTCATTCTCCAAACATCTTCCTGCTGGCATCTCATTTTTTTTCTGATGAAGTTTCTTTTTCTCTTTCGAGATACCATGTCTTCTTCAATTTCATTCATGATGGTGAACTTAAAAAAATTCCTCTGTTTTCTAATAAATAATTCTCACCTATATTATCTTCTGTGACCCTGGAATAATATTCTGTTTTTTCCATTTGTATCTTTCTATGGAGGCTTTAGGTCTCTACTAAACAGAAAAATGGACAGCAATTTCTCTAAAGAAGAAGTATTTTTTTTTTCTGCCAACTAGAGTACCTTCTCCCTGCCTCCTCTGTTTCAGTATGTACCTGTCAGAGAACAATTGGGAAGACACAAATTTGAGCAAATCACATTCTGAAGATTAAGGTGGGGATGGGAAAAATTTCACAAATAAAATATTTTGTAAGATAGCAGAAATTCAAGTATCAATAAATATTAGTAATTCTATTTTTAAGAAGTAGACAATGAGTACAGGAAGAGGCTTAGTCTAGAAAAATTACACAAATTGAAAATTTGTTCAATCAAGCAAGTGTGTTCTGTGTTGCTCACATATACCAGGAGAAGAGGTTCTGCTAGTACCAGATTACACAGAGCATGAAGACAAGGTCAACCCCACACTGGGTGTTGGTAAACATTGAATCTGGAAGGGTCTCTCTTTAGTTTTAGATAAGTGAGAAGAAAACCAAATTGGCTCAAGGTGGAAAATGGTGAAAAATGTAGAAAATGAATGTCACTCCTGAAAAGAACTAGTCTGAAAAGCCTTTACTAGGAAACAGATAAACTTATTTTAAAAGTAATGATCTGCATGATTAATCAACAGAGGCTGAAGACAACAGAATAAGATAAAAAGGAAAGAGAGTGACATAAAATAGATTACCATTTTCGGTTTCCAGTCAAGCATGTAAGGAACTTGAAAGTCTCTCTTTGTGCTAATAAGTAAAAAGCTGAACAAACTGCAAAAAAATCAACTTTTCGTAGATCCCTCAGAGAAGTGAGGTCACAGGGCAAACTACTGCCCCCGGAATGGGAGCGTCAGGTGAATGTAGAGAGTCACAAGGTACTGCAACAGAAACCTATAAGCAGAAATCTCCACGGACCAGGGCCAGAGTTAAGAGCTCCTAAATGGTAAATGATGAATTTCTAGACTGAGTGTGGACAAGTTTGAGTTAAAAACTTCAAGAGACCCAGTCACAGGGGTGCCTTCACACTTCTGTGAGTCTTACCTCGGCAAGCTTGATCAGATTCTTGCAGAATATTTGGGAGAAAAATCCCCTTATAGCACAGGCAGAGAGAAGGAGAAAGTGCCCAATTTGAAAGACTTCAGATCACTCTGTTTTTCACAAGGCCTGTCTTCAAGAGAAACTGTTTTACCAAAACTTAACCTACTAGGGTTTTTTCGGAGCCTAACTGACCTGAAGGAAGGGCAGTACCCAACTCCAACCCACTCTAGTCATCCTGTTCCACCTAAGGTGAGGCAAATAAATTGAAGCACTGCTGAAGTTCATAGTCCTTGGGTACAGGCTCACCAATAGACTGAGACTTAGTCATAGGGCTATAGAATAACCAAATTCTCCCCCAAACTTACCACACGTTACTAAAGACCTATTTAGCACAGTTCTTTTTACCCAGTACATCATGCCCAGCTTTTAAAATATTAAAAGGCATAAAGAAAGGAGAAAAAGCCCAGTGTAAAGAGACAGAGAAATAATCAGAAACAAATATGGAAGGAATGTTGAAATGATCAGATCAGGAATCTAAGCAACTATGGTTAATATGCTAAGGACTCTAAAGGATAAGTAGACAACATGCATGAAGAGATGGGCAATATGAGGAAAGAGATAAAAATTCTAAGGAAGAACTGAAAAGAAATACTAGAGATGAAAAAACAACATTACACGAATGAAGCATGCCTTTGATGAACTCAGGTTTCTGGATATGGCTAAGGAAAAGCTCTCTGAGAATGTATCAATTGGAACTTACAAACTGAAAAGCAAAAAAAAAAAAGACAAAAACTGTGAGAAAACTAGAAAAGGTGTAACTTATGGATAATGGGAATACCGGAAGAAGAAGAAAGAGAAAAAGAAACAGAAAAAATATTTAAAACAACCATGACTGAGAATGTTCCCCAAATAAATTCAGAAACTGAATCACAGATGCAGGAAGCTCAGAGTACACCTGTTATTTTTGTAGGAAAAACAGCAAAAAGAAAGAAAAAAGGAAACGAAAAGAAAATTCTAGGCATATCATTTTCAAACTACAGAAAATCAAAGATAAAGAAAATATATTAAAAGATTCCAGGGGACAAAAACCTTACTCGTAAAAGCCTTACTCCTAAAAACCTTTTAGGAGCTAGCTTTTGGTTTTGTTAGTTTTCTCTCTCTCGATGTCCTGTTTTCAATTTTATTAACTTATGCTGTAAATCTTTCTTTTCTTCTGCTTACTTTTGATTTACATTGCTCTTTTTATCTAGTTTCTTAAGATGGGAGCTTAGATTATTGATTTTACATTCTTTTTCTTTTGCAATATATGCATTCAATACTATAAATTTCCCTCTAAACATTGCTTTTGCTGCATCCCCCAAATTTTGATGTTACATTTTAATTTTAATTGAGTTCAAAATGTTTTTAAATTTTTCTTGACAGTTTTTTGACCCATGGATTATTGAGACATGTTGCTTAATCTCTAACTGTTTGGGGAATTTCCAGTTATCTTTCTGTTGTTGACTTTTAGCTTAATTTCATTGTGGTCTGAGGGCAAACATTGTATGACTTTCATTGTATGACCATTCTTTCAAATTTGGTAAGATATGTTTTATGGCCCAGATTGTGGGCTATCTCGTTGAATGTTCCAGGTGAACTTGAGAAAAATGCATATTCTGCTGTTGTTGGATAAAGTAGTCTAGAGATATCCATTATATCCCACTGATTGATTATGTTCATTAGGTCAACTATGTCTTTACTGATTTAATGCCTGCTGGATCTGTCATTTCTGACATAGGGATGTTGATGTCTCCAACTATAATAGTGAATTCAACTGTTTCTCCTTGTAATTCTATCAGTTTGCTTCACATGTTAAGATGCTCTGTTGTTTTACATTACAATACATTTTGAGAAACTTTTAAAAACACAGCCTGTAGCAAGTTATAAATCGGTTTTCAATTTCTCTCCCCAACTTCTCATTAAAGTATGGTGAATAGGCATTTATATAGTTTCAGAATTATTTTCTTAACTCTGCAACTCTCGTCAAATACAAAAGTAACTACCTAATCAATATATTATGGTAACTTGTAAACTATGCTAATACTTCATTTATACATTTCACAGTTGTAGTAAGCACAATACATTTTGTTTCAAATAAAATATAGTCATTTTCTGTGTATACGATTACAACAACCCTCTCATGGCAATAAATCTGTCATATTTACTACACGAAGAAAGCAATAGTAAGTTCTAACTTACATGTATAAGACATTTATATTTAAATTACTATAGAAAAGCAAACTGGTATATTTTACATGCGCCACAATTCTAATTATAGGAAAAGTTTTTGTTTTTTTCAGATATGTTTGTATATTTTCCAATTTGTTCAAATAGCTAATTATCACTGGAATTATTTAAAAATTATAAAACAGTCAGTACTTCTTTTAGGTGATGTAAGATTCAGCCAAAAACTTAACTTTGAAAATTTACATTGATATATTCTATATGTACCATATTCTAATGATGCAGACAGACTTTCCTCATTTTATATAAAGTTGTGGATTAGTTATAAAACAGTAAAATCTCAAAGCAAAATTTATTATACTTGAAATTGTCATATTCTTCAAATATATGATAAAGTAAATGTGTATAACCACTTTCTTTGATTCTCAAATGAAGGTAATAATGAATCACTATTTGCATCTCTGAAGTGGCAACGAAACAAGCAAAAAAAATGGATTAATGTCAACTCTAGCTTGAGAGGTTAATGTCTATAGCAAAGGAGAGTTGACAAATTTTATATGTGAGCCAAAAGCATGAATTTTTTACTTACTTTAGAAAAACAAATGGCTAACAACAGAAAGCCTGTGTCATATTCCATGTAGATATTCCTCTAAGAGTTTGTAGGTATTCCATTCTCCATTCACTTATTCATTTACTAACATCTAATATGTACCAAGAACCATGGTAGGCACTATAAAAGTTTTTTTAAAAAGATCTTTAGCTTCTAGTAACCTTGCTAATAACAATTACAGATTCTAGACAAAGTGAAACAAAACAAAACTCTTTGAAGGAATGGAAGAGTGAATAAAAAGGCAGAAACTTGGCCAGGCATGGTGGTTCACAGGTTCAATCCCAGGACTTTGGGAGGCCAAGGCAGGTGGATAACATGAGGTCAGGTGTTCAAGACCAGCCTGTCCAACATGGAGAAACCCTGTCTCTACCAAAAATACAAAAATTAGCCAAGTGTGATGAAGCATGCCTATAATCCCAGCTGCTTGGGAAGCTGAGGCAGGAGAATCACTTGAACCCAGGAGGCGGAGGTTGTGGTGAGCCCAGATCGCGCCATTGCACTCCAGCCTGGACAATGAGAGTGAAACTCTGTCTCAAACCAAAAACAAAACAAAACAATAAAAGGCAGAAACTTGAAGAAGGGGAGTTACACTAGGTGAGATCCACGTTTAACCAGCTTGTCAGTGAGGACTCGCCTGGTCTATTCCATGTGCGGAAGATAAAGCTAAAGGAAAAAGTGTCATTCTCATTGGCTGACAAGCCAGAGATTGGAATATGGTGCTTCCAGAATGTCTGGAAACAAAACAAAGCAAAACAAAACAAAACAAAAACAAAAAAATCCCTGAAAAGAGGGATTCATAATGTTGTGAGGCTGAAAAATCTGCAAGCAAATTTTTCCAAGTTTCATTTTGACCAATAATAGTGAATGCACTTTAGAAGACCAAGAAGCCTACACTAAAAAAAAAAAAAAAAAAACAGCTGGAAGGTTAATAAGGTTAATAAAGGTGAGCAGACAATTCAGTAGTCACAGTCACATACCACAAAGAGTTTGGAATTAATTCCAACCAAGTTAGAGGGACTTGGAAAACACATCACACTTTTGCAAACTGATATGTGTTAGGAGCAAGAATTATGTCATGCTCACTTTTAAAGTTTTGTCCTATAAGTAAGGAAAATATTAAAATGGATACATTATATGAAAATAAAACAAAAGACAAGTTAAGGTACATTTACTTAATATACAATCAAAACTTAGTAGATATATGAAGAAGCAGAAAAATGTAACCAGTAATCACAAGGACAATTAATCAGTAGATATTAAAATTATTAGGTGACAAAGAATTTTAAATAACTATAATGGCTAGAGGTTCTGCAGGGAAAAAAATGAATAACATGGCTGAAGTGATGGTTAATATCAGTAGAGATAAAAAACTCAAAATGAATGACGTGGAAATCATAGGACCCAAATATGTATATGATGTGGTTTGTCTGTGTCCCCACCCAAATCTCATCTTGAATTGTAGCTCCCATAATTCCCACATGTCATGTGAGGGTCCCAGTGGGAGATAATTGAATCTTGGGGGCAGTTTCCCCCATACTGTTCTCATGGTAGTAAATAAGCCTCATGAGACCTGATGGTTTTATAAAGGGAATCCCCTTTCACTTCGCTCTCATTCTCCTCTCCTGTCTGCTGCCATGTAAGATGTGAATTCACCTTCTGCCATGATTTGAGGCTTCCCCAGCCACGTGGAACTGTGAGTCCATTAAAAATCTTTTTCCTTATAAATTACCCAGTCTCAGGTATGTCTTTATCAGCAGCATGAAAATGGACTAATACAATATAGATACATTAAATTTGCATTAGATTAAAAAATGAAGAAGAAAGGACCAGTGAACTTTAAAATAGTTAAAGAGAAAGCATTCAAATTGAAGCATAAAGAAAGAAAATTTATAAATGAACAGCACTTTATCACCCGTGTGACAGTATCAAATGTTCTAAAAACACTTGATTGAAGTCCTAGAGGCAGAGGAAGGTATGTGTCAGTTTTTATGCCAGTACTGTGCTGTTTTAGTTAATACAACTTTTTAGTATATTTTAAAGTCTGATAGTATGATGGATCAAGTTTTTTTCTTTTTGCTCAGGAGTACTTTGACCTTTGAGGTCTTTTCTGGTTCCATACAAATTTTAAGATTTTTATCTATTTCTGTGAAGAAGGCCATTGGTATTTTGATAGGGGTGCATTGAATCTGTAGATTGGGTAGTATGGTCATTTTAACAATATTCATTTTTCTGGTTTATGAGCATTGGGTGGATAAATTAATCTATGTGTCTACAGCTAACTGATTTTTGACAAAGGTGACAAGAACAGTCGTTGGGGAAAGGATTATCTCTTCAATAAATGTTACTGAGAAAACTGGATATTTCATGCAGAAGAATGAAACTAGGCCTGCACCTGTCATCCTATACAAAAATAAACTCAAAATGGACAAAGACCTAAATGTAAGACCCAAAAACTATAAAACTATTAGAAAAAAATATAGGAGAAACACTTTAGGGTATTGATTTGGGGAATACATTTAAAGAAGACCTCACAAGTACAGGCAACAAAAGTAAAAATAAACAAATGAGATTGTATCAAACTAAAGAGCTTCTGTACGGCAAAAAAAAAAAAAAAAAAAAAAACAATCAAAAACAGAGTGAAAAGGCAACTATAGAATGGGAGAAAATATTTGCAAACTATTCATCCAACGGGAAATTAACACCCAGAATACAGAATAAACTCAAACATCCTATCAGTAAAAAAAAAAAAAAAAAAATCTGGTTTAAAAATGGGGAAATGATTTGAACAGACATTTTTGAAAGAACACGTACAAATGGTAAACAAATATATGCAAAAAATGCTTAACATCACGAAAAATCAGGGAAATGCAAATCAAAACCACAATAAGGTATCATATCACCCCAGTTCAGATGGCTACCATCAAAAAGACAAAAAAAAAATCCATTAACATAAAGGAAAGGAAGTCAATATACCAAAGAGACACCTGCACAACCCCATGTTCATTGCAGTGTTATTCACAATAGTCAAGATATGGAATCAACCTATGTGTCCAACGACAGATGAATAGATTTTTAAAAACATGATATATACATCATGGAATACTATTCAGCCATAAAAAAGATAGAATTATGTCATTTGTAGCAGCCTAAATGGAACTGGAGGACATTATGTTAAGTGAAGCAAGCATGTTAACAGAAAGCTAAACACTGTATATTTTTATTCATATGCAGAAGCTCAAGTATGTGGATCTCATAGAAGTAAAAAGTAGAGCAGAGAATACTAGAGGCTGGGAAGTGCCCAGAGAAGGGGAAATGGGGAGAAATTTGTTAAAGTATGCAAAATTACAGCTAGATACAAGGAATAAGTTGTAATGATATATAGCACTGGAGGATGACTGTGCTATCTATCTATCTATCCATCCATCTATCTAGTTTCAAATAATGAGAAAGAAGATATTAAATGTTACCAACACAAGGAAATGATAAATGTTTGAGATGATGGATATGCTAATTACCTGGATCTGATCACCATACAAAATATGTAGCAAAACCTCACTATGTACCCCATAAATATGTAGAGTTATTATATGTAAATTCAAAAAGAATAGAAAAGAAAGTAGCCAGAGATAGTGGTAGGTACTTATTACATCCTACCTGCAAGGGAACAATGGTAAAAAGTTGGCTATGTCTCATGAGAAACATTCCTTTCAGAATAAAACAGAACTATATTTTTAAGCTACCACCCTCCAAAAAACAAACAAACAAAAACCCAAAACAATAAAAATCCCTGTCAACCTATAATTTTATATCCAGCAAAAATATCCTTCAAAAATAAAGAGAGGATGAAGTACCATGTTTGGATTAAAAGAAAAAAAAATAAAGAATTGTTGCATACTTGTACTATAAGAAGGGCTAAAAGGAAACTTTAGGTTAAAAGGAAATTATGTCAGATAAATGTACCAAAAAAGTGAACACTGAAAAGAAATAAAACATTTTTAAACTATCATTTTTTGTTTAATTTCTTAAAAGTTGATTGGCTTATTAAAGCAAAAATAATAACAGTGTATTTCTAATAATATATAAACAGAAAAATATGTATATATGTAACACATATATCTGTATATTTATATTTGTATATAGTAGCAAAATATATAACAATAACAGTGAGAATTATAAAAGGGACTATAAATTGATTTATATTGTTTTAATGTTTTTATGTATTTATAAGGTATTACAATATTAATACTGGGTAGACTATGATAATTTAAGTATGCATATTGCTTTCCAAGAGAAACAACTGAAAATATAGTACACAGTGATATATCTAAAAAGTCAATAGATAGAAAAGTGGGATTCTAAAAGATGCTTGATTACCCTAAGAAAAGAAAAGAAAAAAAGATTTAAAAAGAGAGGGACAAATTGAAAACCAAAGACAAGATGTAGATTTAATCCCAATCATATCAATAGCTAATAACCAAGGTAAATTAATAACTAATGTAAATAAATTGTTACAATTAAAAGAGATGTCAGTCTGGATATGGGAGCAATATTCAGCTGTAAGTTGTCTAAAACAGATGTCCTTTTTATATAAAGACATATATAGTTTGAAAGTAAAAAGATAGTAAAATAATTTCCATACAAATATCAAGAAAGGAGACATTAATACAAAAGTATTATGAAAGATAAAGAGAGTCATTTCACAATATTGAAAAGATCAAATCAACAAAATTATTGCAATTTTAACTTGAAAGACATGGGTTTAAGCTGTGTGGGTCCACTTCTATGCAGACTTTTTTCTCTCCTCTGCCATCTTTGAGACAGCAGGACAAAATCCTTCTTTTCCTCAGCCGACTCAATACGAAGATGATGAGGATGAAAACCTCTATGAGAATCCACTTCCACTTAATGAATAGTAAATGCGCTTTCTCTTCCCAATGATTTTCTTAATATAATTTTCCTTTTTCTACATTACTTTATTGTAAGAATACACTTTATAATACATATAACAGACAAAATATATGTTAATAGACTTTTCATGTTATTGGTAAGGCTTCCAGTCAATAGTAAGCCATTAGTAAAGTTTTGGAGGAGGCAAAATGTATACATGGATATTCACCTATACTAGGAGTCAGTGTCCCAACCTTCATATTGTTCAAGGGTCAACTGTGTAACAAAATAATAGAACTTAAATATATATAAAACAAAAGTTTACATATCTAAAGTTAAACAAATCAATTGTATCTATTAAAGGCTTTAGCACCCTTCTCTAAACAATTAGTAGAACTAGAAGAAGAAAAAAGTGGTAGGAATATATAAGATTTGAGCAATATTATCAACTAATTGATAATTCCAGAACACTATTGCAACTTTCTTTTTATGTAGATACAGAACATTTGGCAAGAAAGACTGTATTTAGCTGTTTCAATAAAATTCAAAAGACTCAAATCATAGAAAGTGAGTTCCCTAAGTTAATAGAATTAACTTAGAATTTAATAACAGTAAGATATATAGAAATCTTCAAGTATTTGCAGATTAGTCAACACACTTCTGAACAATTTACAGACAAAAAAGAAACAATTAAGAAAGTTAAAACATGATTAATTGAATAATACAAATATATCAAAATTTGCAAGATGAAGCTAAAACATTACTTAGAAAAAGTGTGTAAGTTGAAATGTGTATGTTTGAAAAAACAAATGTTTGAAATCAATAATATAAGCTTCCAATTTATGAAGCTTGGAAAAAAGGAGCAACTTAAACTCAGAGTAAGTAGAAAGAAGGAAATAAAATCCTCACACTAAAACCTTATTAACCTCAGTCCCTATTAAATGAAACAACATATCTAGTTTTAAAAAATTATAAGCATGACAAATGGGAATAAATAAAACGGTCTGAAGAGAAATCAAATATCAGAACCATGCTTTATTATGACACAGATGTTGCAATTTTCAGGGAGGGAACAAAATAACTACAGTTAATATAATAAAGGATCTAGTGAAAAAAGTATACAACACGTAAGAACAGATGGGTAATGTAAGCAGAAATGTGTAAACTCAAAGAATTTTTTAAAATGCTAGAAATAAAAAACGCTGTAACAGAAATAAGTGAGGCTGAGGCTGGAGGATTACTTGAGGCCAGAAATTTGAGACCAGCATGGACAACATAGAAAGACACCATCTTTACAAATAAAAAATAAATTTAAAATAGTAAAAAAACTTTAAAAAATTTTTTTAAAAGAATGTCTTTGATAGGCTCCTTAATAGACTGCACACGGGCAAAGAAAAACTCAAGGAGTTTGAAGATATATTAATGTTAATAAACACTTCCTAAATTGAAAAGAAGAAAAGAAAGAAAAGAAAACCAGAGCAGCATATCCAAAAATTATGAGGCAATTTTTAAAAGTATAACATATGTATAGTTGAAATACCAAAACAAGAGAGAAGCAGCAGAATATGTATTTGAAGTAAAAATAGATGATAACTTTTCAAAACTAATGATAGGCAAAACACGTGGGTGAAGTATAGATTTTTAAGGGTAGTGAAACTCTTCTGTGTAATACTATAATGATGAATAAATAGCAATATGCATTGTCAAAATGCATATCATCTTAATCCGTGCAAACTTTCAAAGAATCATTTGATGGGTTGGAGGATACCAGAATGAAATGCAGAATGTGACAAAACAATCTAACTCTATCATAAATGTATAAAACAAACTTACTGAAGTGGGTAAGCAAAAAGGTGCTGACCTAAGTAATTTTGGAACTGAGTAGTGTGTGAGAATAAGAGCTAAAGAACTAAAGAGCAGTACATAAAGCACTGTACTCTAGCTGATGAAATGGTTTCCTAGGGAATATAAATGAAGAGTTCTGATACTTTTATACATACACATTGTAATTGAACAAGTAAGTAAATGGATAGAAGAGAGTAGGAGCCAGGCTTCTTGCTGTTGGAGTGCAACCTTAAATATAAGCAAGAGGATGAGGATATAATCATCCCTGTGGTAATGCATTACAGTTGGAGACAGCAGTATGAACTCCTAATTAGCTACAGTGGCTCACACCTGTAATCTCAGCACTTTGGGAGGCTGAGGCAGGTGGATCACGAGGTCAAGAGATCGAGACCATCCTGGCCAACATGGTGAAACTCCATCTCTACTAAAAATACAAAAAATAGCTGGACGTTGTGGCCCGTGCCTGTAGTCCTAGCTACTCGGGAGGCTAACTCAGGAGAATTGCTTGAACCAAGGAGGCGGAGGTTGCAGTGAGCTGAGATTCCACCACTGCACTCCAACCTGGTGACAGAGTGGGACTCTGTCTCAAAAAAAAGAAGAAATATATATGGGTTGGTATACACGTTTCTCTTACTTTTTCAGCTAAGAGGACTTAGAAGCAATGACACCCCAGTAGAGATAAGCATACCACCTAGTACCCAGATCTTGTTTTTTAATAACATTTTCCAGTAAAAAGGAAATTTTTTTGGAAAAAGTCATTTTACTGTTTACATTGGTGATTCATTTACATTGGTTATTCATAGAACTGGGGAAGAAAAATATGCAAAGTAAGCCTGTAGCATTTTGTATTGCCAGAAAACAAAAAAGTGCTAAACAAAAGAAAATCCCACAATGATGTAGATATGTCAATGGACCGCAGAAGCCAATTGAAAGAGCTCCAATGGAGGAACAATTGAAGCAATGAAATAAATGAAAGAGTATTGAATTATCAACAAAAGTATAAGATAAATATCTATGAGTCTATACTAATATGAATACATAATTGAAAAATAAGGCATTATTTTAATTATTAATTTTTTAATTATTTAATTATTAATAAGGAGATTAAACAAACCTGCTATGCAGAATAAGTCCAAATAATTTATATAAAGTAGTTACTGTGACCTCAAGGAGGTGGAGCTTAACTCCCCACTCCTACAGTATGGGCTGTACGTAGATACTTTCTCCTGAATAGTCTAGTATGGAAAGGGGGAAAAATGTTAACTTTACAGTGGAAAACGCAAACTTTACATCAGCCAGGTGGTCAAGATTAACATTAACAGTGATAATTCACATTAGCATATACACTTTATATGATGTAATTAAAAGATATACTTTAGCTTTTTAATCATTCCTGACAAATCACATAGCCTCAGTCACAGCATGAGAAAAACAATTTAAATCTTGATTGAGGGACATTCTTCAAATGCCTTCTCAAAACTATCAAGGTCATCAAAAACAAGGTAAGTCTGAAACACTCTAGAAGCCTAAAGAGACACGATAACTGTCTAAATGTAATGTGGCATCCTATATGGGATGTTGGAAAAGAAAGAAGAATACTAGGTAAAAATTAAAGAAAGCTGAATAAAATGCAGACTTTAGTTAATAAAAATATATTAATATTGGTTTGTTAATTGTAACAAATCTACCAATCTAACATAAGATGTTAATAATTAGGGGAATGGCATGTGGAGTACATTGAACCCTCTGTCCTATCTTCACAATGCTTCTATAAGTTCCAATGTATTACATAATAAAAAGTTTATATAAAAGTGAAAATAAATTATAACAAGATCTCACTATCTGGAGTAAATTGATTTTTAAAAATAAAAATTTAAATACATGTATATATAATCTGTTAGGAGTTATATATACATATCATTTTGGGAATTTCAGGGGATATGAAATCCAACAGTAATATTACTTTTATTGAGCACAATACTAGAACTTTACAGGCATTATCTTACATATCAAAAAAACCTGCAATGCAAATGCTCTTATGGTAAACAAACTGAAGTTAATTTTTTTATTCTAATTTCAAAATTAGTGGGATATACTCACTTCTAGTTTCCTTTATCATACACCATTTCCAATTTTGGTTTCTTTCATCCTTTTCTTTCTCCATATAGTAATCATCTTACAGATTACATTATGCATCTGAGAAATATGTAAAGCCTTTATAGTTTCTAAGATCAACAGTAATATAATTCAACTCAATTAGAATTATTGTTCACTACAAATAAAGCGTGCTTCCCTTCTTTAAAAAAAAAGAATCTAATTTTCTTTCTCTTATGCTATCCAGTTATATATATCATATATATAATACACCTTGTCATCAGTGGTTTGCAATAATGCCTTTCTTGATTGCATAAGTGGATCAATGTATTGTTTTTTCTGTTACAATGGTCTGTGTATTTATGTACTGATACTGCACTATTTTAACCATAAAGGCTTTGTGATATGCTTTAATATCTGGTTAAGTTATTCTTCATTTCTCGCTTTTATTTTTCTGGGATTTCCTAGCTATTCTTGCTTTTTTATTCGCTCTAATGAACTTCATAGTTTATTTGTCTAGCCCCAAAGGGGAAAAATAAGCCCAGTGGTATGTTTAAGATTGTGTTAACAGCAATTTGCTGTATATTTCAAACTAGCAAGAAGAGATTTGTAGTGTTCCCAAAACTAAAGTAAATATTCGAGACAACAATATCCCAATTACCCTAATTTGATAATTACACATCCTATATAAGTATAAAAATATCATGTGTACCCCCAAAATATTCACACCTAATATATATGAATACAAAAAAACTACCAGTCATGGGAAAAGGCACAAAATTACAACATTTAATGAAGATAAACATCAATAAATCAAACTGATAGAGAAAAAATATTTCATTAAATTTGTAAATTAGGAAGACCACCCTGACCAATATGGAGAAATGCCACCTCTACTAAAAATACAAAATTAGCCGGGCGTGGTGGCGCATGCCTGTAATCCCAGCTACTCAGAAGCCTGAGGCAGGAGAATCACTTGAACCGGGGAGGTGGAGGTTGCGGTGAGCCAAGATCGTGCCATTGCACTCCAGCCTGGGTGACAAGAGCGAATGGAGCATTTCTTCCATTATATCTTCTTTAATGGTTTTAATATATTGAAGACTATTAATTTTTATAATTTCATAACTCCTTATTTTACTATATTATTTTGCTTATGTTAGTATTGAATTCATACTTTCAGGTTTTTCTATATATGCTATCATATTATCTGCAAGTAGAGATAATTTTACCTTTTTCTAACTTTTTGCCTTTACTTTCTTTTGGCTATTTGCATCGGCTATTACATCTATACAATATTAAATAAAAGGAAAAATAAAGAACATCCTTATTTTCTTTGACATTATTGGAAAAAAATCCAATGTCTGTCTATTAAGGAAGATGTTGGTCTTGTGGTTGAAAAATACATAAATACATACATTTACATAAGACACACTGAATGGCACAAAGTAGGCTTGAAGAAATAGAAAGGTTAAATATATTCTTGCATGGTAATACTCAACATCATAAAGACAAAAATTCTTCCTAAATTAATTTACAAATTTAACAAAATTTTTTTTCTGGATCCATTTGATGTATTGATGTGTATCCTCATTAAATTGTTGTAGTTTTGTACCTTTTTCCATGACTGGTAATTTTCTTTGTTATTGATATATATTAGTTGTGCATATGTCTACATATGTGCATACATACATAATATATGTATACACACAAATTGACTCAGCATGTTAAAAAAAATGATATATAATCGAACTATATGCCCTTTTAACATTAATGAATATTCATGTTAAACTCATTTTACAATGAAATGTAAAATATATATTGCATTAATATATATGATTGAATTTTTTAACATGAATGTGTATTGAATTTTTGTTAAATGTCTGTTCACATTTACGAGTATATCATATGATCTTTATCCTTGTCTCTGCTAATAAAATTGATTGCATTAATGAATTTCCTTAGTTAATATCACCGTTGCTTTCCTGGAGTGAACCCTTCTTAAATAGAATGTGGGATTCTTGATGTGCTGCTAGTTGTTTGCTGATATTTCATTTAAGATTTTCAAATTGATATTCACATGTGAGACTGGTTTGTAGTTTTCTCTTCCTCAAGGAATGTGTCTGTCACCTTTACTAAGCTGGAAGCTCTTGAGGGTATGTTCAACAGCAATTTTCTTTTACAGGCTGAGTGTCCAACAATTCTATTCATTTCTAACACCAACTACCTGGAGTCAGCACAGACTCCACAAGTTAAGGGGCTCAGTCCACCATAAGACTGTCCTCACTTCAAATACTAGCAGCAAGTCCAGCATCTTTAGGTTACTTGTCATTCTGACCATATTCAAGGGATCCCATGACCTACCTTCGCTTTTGATGATTTTCTAGAATCACTCACAGAACTTACAGAAGTCACTGAAAGCACTGTATCGTATAACTAAAATGGAAGATACAGATGGGGCAAGATATTTGTTGAGGAAGTAAAGGGGATACACAGCTTCCATGTCTTCTGTAGGCATACCACCTTCCTAGAGCATCATTATTTTTACCAACCCAGAAGTTTCCTGAACTTAGTTGTTTCAGAGTTTTATCTGGATGTTTGTTACATAGGCATGATTGGCTAAATCATTGGCCATGGGATTTGAAATCAATCACCAGCCCCCTTCTCTTTCCCGGAGGCCAGAAAGTGGTGCTAAAAGTTTCAACTCTATATTCAAGTGCTTGGCATTATTTCTGGAGTGGCCAGTTTCTCCCTGGAAACTGTCAAAGACCCCACTGCGAGTCACCTTGTTAGCCTAAGCTCAGGTATGTTACAAACAGGCTCACTATGAATAACAGAAGACACTTTTATCACCCAGAAAATTCCAAGTGGTTTAGAAGCTCTGTGCCAAGAACTAGAAACAAAGACCAAATATATATTTTTTATTGTACCACAGAGATCATACTGTGTATTTTTTTTAGTGGCTAGCCAATATGGTGACTAGCACCAGTAGTGGGTGCAAATAATTATGTATTAAATGAGTGAATATAAGAGTGAATGAGCTATATTAGTTTCAATTAAGCTGTGGTTTATTTCAGGGAGGAAATTTGAACTTGCTCTATGTACATGATATTTGGGAATGTTAATTTGTTGAATGTCCTTTAAGAGTTTCCCAAAGAACAGGTTACTGAAATCCCAGGACTTTCAATCCTAATTTAAGAATCACCAAAGGCTTTTCATCAAAGTTTTCATTGTAACTTATCAAGTCTACAGGTATTTGAAAGCATGAACCTTGCACTGATTCAAGTAAGAAGACATTCGGGAGAGGTCCAAACATCAGATTTTCTTACACAGGTACAGATTAAGAGGGTTTTTAATTTCTATTTTATTTTATTATTTTTATTATTTTAGAGATAGGGGCATCAATATGTTGCCCAGGTTGGACTCCAACTCCTAGGCTCCAACAATCCTCCTGACTCAGCCTCCTCTATAACAGACTTGTCACTGCACCCAGTGGACATTTTAAGTGTTTTTAATTGTATTTTCTTTAATGATTTTAAATTCTAGATTCTCACTCTTTCTCTCCCTCTCTACGTGTATGCATATGTATATAATCTCCCATGTATATCAATGTGAAAAGTTCTAGTTTTTAGATCAGTTTGAGAATAGAAACCAATTCAATTTGACAGCCATACCTGATACTCAGTTATTCCTCCACATTTTTAATCATCTGGATTTTGTAATTCTGTTGTGTTTTGCAGGAAAAGCAACTGTGTTATGTGAGAGATAAAACTTTCCGTTTTCTCATGTTTTATTTTTTCAAGTTTGTCAGAATTTTTCCATCTGGATAAGTAATGCAGAGGGATTTTTTTCTTCCATTGCTATCATCTCTTACGTGAATTATTAATATATGTTTTTCTTTATAATCCATTATCTTAAAAAAAAAAGAGTCATGGCTGAGCAAGATCCAGCTGCACTTGGGCTCATCAAATGTCCATAAGTATTTTTCAAAGTTTTAGCATATTCCCAAACATGTTTCCATGAACATTTTCCCTTTATTTACAATCTCTTGTGTGTTTAAGGGAAATGTAAGCCTTATGTTTCTATTTCATTTATACTTAACTCATCAAAATGTTTTGTAAAGTAATTTAAATGTCCAAGAAGATTTTTACTGCTGATTTTCTAAGAAACAGAAAGTTCCATTTTGCCAACAAAACCAATGACTACAGTTTGGGCCAGAACTTGAAATCAACAAGGTTTGAGTAGGTTCTAAACTTGGCAAATGTTGCTCTAAATCACTTGTTAGGAAATCTTCATTTGATAACTACAAAAAGGGAGTTTCATGAGCAAACTGGTCATTACAAGCCTTACTGCTCAATTTCCTTTTGCTAGTATCTAGCTGTGGGCCAAACTATAGTTTTTCGGAAGTATAGAATTACATACAAACCATGTGGGCATATTATAGAATGCACCTATCAGCTAACATGGAATGAATAGTATTTAAATTCTGGTTTGTGTGGAAACATTAAGGAACTAAATTATTCCATGTCTTCATAGAGTTTTCCATGCTAATTCAATAAATGAATAAGATTGAGGCAACTTAGAGATGCTTCACTTATTTAAAAGCTCAAAATACTTCTCAAGTCTTTTAGCAGATTTTACATAGGCAATCAATACAGCAACTCATATTAGTCTTGACTAGTCATTAAAGCAAGCTAAGACTGATTTTGCAGCAATATTAACAGGTCAAATGAGTATATTGGAGGGTAAAGGAGAAACACTTCCTGAACTGTTTGAAAATAAAAAAACTGCCTTTTATGAAGCATAATTGATTTATCTTTCAGTTTATTCAAATCAGTAAAATAAATTTTGATTCATTAAACAAGGTTCTTAAGCAAATAGAGAAGAAATTTATTCTTTCATAAATTTGGGGGTTCAGGTTGGTGGTAACACTGGGAGTTACAGCATCAGTTTAAAAAGTTGTACATACTTGATTTCAAATACTGGTTCAGCCATTTAACTACTCTGAGCTAATTTTCCCATCTTTAAATAGGAAAAAAAAATCCTTTTCTGGGTTTCTGTGTAAAGGCAGGTGTTTTAGAAATGCAAGTTCTCATAGCATGAGAGCTCATAGTATCTGGTGGTATTCAAGCCTGGTCAAGATCACTACCTGAAGGAGATATTGTAAAGATGGTTTTAGCATCATCTGGGTATCATACTTGATTTCAAGGCATTTTCCAACACCAGTCTATTCCTTTCTGACTCCTTCACCCAGGGATGTGTCTATAATTTTTTTTTTTTAAGTGTGGTCTAGACTCACATAGCATCATTCTGACATATGATCTGTAATCTGACAACCCAGTAAACAGCTACTAAAATTCATTTGAGAAACTGCATTTGCCATTTTGACAGAGAAGTTAACACTTCAAGTAAGGGAGTCCTTATTTTAATAAGACCTGAAACTAATCCAGAAGGAGGCTTAGGGAAGTGTATTAGTCTCAAAAAGCCACATATTGAGTACCCCAGTGCTGGTTGGAGAAGAGTATAGCTCATGGGAACTTTTGGATTGTCTGTTTTTGTCTAGGATTTTTAAAAGCATTAGTTCATTATAAAACAAAACAAACAAAAACAACTTTTCTTTATAAAACTATAGAAATAGAATAGATTCTAAAAGGAACCAATAAGAGGCTATCCACTGGGCACACATGCCTCTCCCTTGCTTCACATTCCCAGGATAACCTTGACAAGTCAGTCACAGCTGTTTTCACCATTGAACTCTTGCTGAGCCTCAACGTTATTTACAATGTCTCATTCCATAAAGTTATTATGGCACTAACAAGTGCACTTTTGTTTTTAATCTAGGCCATTCTTTTATTCAAGAACTATTCTTAGACACACCATTATCAACTTCATCCCTAACATTATTAGAAAAACAAATTGGGGTCTTTCTTTATTATAAAAATTTTCAAAGGAGAAATTCTACAAAGAAATTCATATTTGGAAGTTGACATAGTTTACTCTAATTGGCCACCATAACTAGTAAATAGCATGAAGGTACTAGCAAGATGAAAGAAATCCTGGAACTGTCTTGACAAATATGAACTTACTAATGGAAATATATACTTTCTTATTTGTATGAAAATGAGAATTTCTTGTTTTATATTTGTTGCATGAGAAACAACTCTTCATGACACTGATGAATTGTGTTGGTTGTTTCTGAGAGGTGGCTAAAATAAGTTTGATGAAAAAGGCCATTGCAACATGGAAAACAGGAAAAAACCACAAAGGAAAGAAAAAAAAGAATAGTTTTAACTACCTGAAAATCCAAAACTCACTACCTAAAAAAAAGATCAAAATCAAGGGTTTAAAGACAAAAAGCACTAAAAATAGTTTGTAGTATTTAATTGGAAAATAGAAATATGCTTGCTTAATAAATCTCACTGAACAATCAATAAAACAACACTACAACAGAAAAATGAGCAAGGAACATGAATGACTGCACAATTCACAAAAAAATACGTGATAGAAATACACTCTGAAGTGATTTAACATGTCTAGATTCTTTAATAATAAAGTAATTTCTAATTGAATGATCAGTACAATACATTTTTCACATATCCAATCAATCAAACACGTTGACATATGATTATCACCAGCATTGTTAAATGTGGTAAACCAGAGACTGTACAGCTTACTGGAGGGAAGGAGAACTTACTTTTGAAAGTCACTTGAGTAATATGTGTCAAGGAGCTTTAAAAGTTTAATCCTTTTAATTCAGTATTTCAAAATATAATAAGTCTCCTTATAATCAGAGATAATAATCAGTGGAGGTTCACAACAATACTATTTATAGAAGTGAAAAAATGAAATCTAAAATGTCCAATAAGGGAAATTTTCAAGACAGAACACCCATGTAATAGGATATTATAGACCTATTTAAAGTGATGTTCTCAACATTTTTTAGTTACAGAGACAATGACGGTGATATGTGTTCAACTGGAAAAAATCAGATTAAAAAGCTTTACTGTAGCTGACATCTGCTGATTGTTTATTACATGACAGATATTTATCTTATTCATTCTGTAAAATATCCTCATGTGATATTTGCTATTTTTACTACCAGTTTACAGGTGAGGAAACAGAAGCTCAGAGAGGTTAAGTGACTGGCCCAAAGACACACATGTAAAAAGAGACATAATCAGAATTTTTCCCCATGCAGTCCAACTGTAGAACCTGAGTGCTTTTCAACTCACAGTCTTGCCTCAATTTTCTAATCATTAACAAAATTGTATGTATACGTTTAATACAAAAGTATGGGCCGGGCATGGTGGCTCACACCTGTAATCCCAGCACTTTGGGAGGCAGAGGCAGGCGGATCACCTGAGGTCAGGAGTTCGAGACCAGCCTGACCGACATGGAGAAACTCCGTCTCTACTAAAAACTCAAAATTAGCTGGGAACAGTGGCGCATGCCTGTAATCCCAGCTACTTAGGAGGCTGAAGCGGGAGAATCACTTGAACCGGGAGGCGGAGGTTGTGGTGAGCCAAGATCGTGCCATTGCACTGCAGCCTGGGCAAACGAGCAAAACTCCATCAAAAAAAAAAAAAAAAAAGTATGTAAATATAGAAAAAAGAGTGAAAGAAAACACAGTATACTTACTATTAATAGTGTATACCTCTCTGCAGCAAAGCTTTTTACTTCTTCATACATATTTTATATTTTTCAAAATTCTCACAAAAATAGGTATTAACTTTATATTCAAAGACACAACATTAAATATAAAGAGAAAATTATAATTCCATCCTAACATATTTAGACATTTGTGTAATTGTGAATGTCACATGCTCATTCTTATTCTTTAATCTTAGAGTGGAGAAGGAGCAGTTTTTCCATTTCCCTGGAAAGAATTGAGTGAAGTTGACAGCAGGATTGCAGAAGTGGGAGCACCCAAGGTGAGGGAAGCATGGTTGGCAATTTCTGCTATCTGTTTGTCATTAGGATTTGTTTTTCTTTCCCTCTAAGACCTAAATGTCTTTTAATTATTGGTTAGCTGATTCTGTAACTGAAAAGTTGAGTAGCAGATTAAATACAGCCTGCTGTTACTGTAATAAGGAATGATTAGGATCTAGAACAATTTTCTCTCTTGCATGGAAAAAAAAAAGCACCAATTAGTATTAATGAATCACTGCTTGCATAAGGCAGCCAGGTTTCTAGTTTCCCCAACATATGAGAATGACTTAATTTTGCCCAAGAGATTTTGTTTTCTTATTATTATTATTATTGCAGTTGCACTGTTTTTAAATGAAATCTTTGTATATAACGACTATCTAAAGTTTTTAGATATACTGTTTTAGAAATAATGATTAAGAGTATATTTAAATTTCCTACATTAAATATAAATGTACTGAGGCTGAAAACAAGAGCTTATTTTTGGTTACACATCTGAATTAAACCTGTGTACTCTTATTTTGGTAGCTTAGTCAAGGATTGATTTCATTGTCTTAGTGGAAGGAGAAAGGAGGATACTGTTTGTCAGGGACTGTTGAAATAGTCACGCTGTTCATTTGTGGTGTGTGATATAAATGTAAACCTTTTGGAAGGTAATTTGGCATATTTGTCCGAAAGCCTGACAAATGTTTGTACTGTTTCATAAAATACAAGCATTTCTAGGAATATATAACTAAGAAATAATTATAGGCACATGAAAGATTCATAGTTACAATGTGTAAAATTGGAAACAGCCCAAAATGATCAACTAGGGATTCCTGTTACAGAGGCAGAAACTTTCTTCTGTCTTGTTCACAGCAGTATCCCAAGTGTCAAAACCAGTGGCTGCCTGGTATGAACACATGCATGGAGGGTGCCAGCCCCACACCTGCCAGTGCTCTGCCCCCGTGCCACCACCACTGCTGGTACAAACACACCCATGGATGCCAGAAACCCCACATCCCACTCCCATGCCAGTTTGTCACCACCACCACTGCAAACACCCTGATGGAGGCCAGCACCAATGTGCCTGCCAGTGCCACACCTCAGTCAACAAGGGTACACCCTGCCATGCTGCTGCTGTTGGTGGTACTTGTAAATGATCACAGATCCCACTACCATCACCCAGTGATGCACTTTGGCTGGCACCACCCATCAGTGTTGTGACCAGTGGTCTGGGAACACCTCAGCCTCTACAGTACGGTAGCTCCCTAACCTCAAGGGGACAGAGAACAAAGCCAGGGGCCCAATACCAGCTCCCCAGAGTTAAAGCCTGCAGCCCAGGAATCCTGAGCTGGGGCTTGGCCCCCTAAACCATTCCATAAACAAACCCAGTCAACCAACTCACCTTATAACACAGTCAAACCCCCAACAACATAAAAGAGGTTAAAAGGGAAAAAAAAAAAAAAAAAAGAACCCGTCCAAAGGACAACAACTTCAAAAAATAACATCAGCCCACAAAGATGAGAAAGAACCAGCACAAGAACTCTGGCAACTCAAAATGCCAGAATGTCTTCTTACCTTTAAATAACTGTACTGGTTTCCCAGCAATGGTTCTTAACCAGGCTAAAGGGACTGGAAGGACAGAAATAGAATTGGAAATATTAATAGGAATGAAGATCATCGAGATTCAGGAGAAAGTTGAAACCCAATCCAAGGATTCTAAGGAATAAAAATAAAATGATACAGGAGACGAAAGACAAAATTATCATTTTAAGAAAGAACCAACCTGATCTGATAGAGCTGAAAAACTTACTCCAAAGATTTCAGAATATAATCACAAGAATTAATAGCAGAATTGACCAAGCTGAGGCAAGAATCTGAGAGATCAAACACTGGGTCTCAAAAATAACTCACTGAGGCAAAAATGAAGAAAAAAAAGTAAAGAAAAAGGAAAAAAAAAATCTGAGGAACATGGGATTATCTAAAGAGACCAAATCTATGACTCATTAGTGTCTCTGAAAGAGGGAGAGAAAACAAGCAACTTGGAAAACATATTTAAGATATTATTAAGATATCATCCATGAAAATTTCCCCAATCTCACTAGAAAGGCTAACATTAAAATTCAGGAAATGCAGAGAACCCCTGAAAAACACTACACAAGAAGATCACCTCCAAGACACATAGTCATCAGATCCTCCAAGGTCAAAATGAAATAAAAAATATTAAAGGCAGCTAAACGGGGCAGGTCACCTACAAAGGTAACCCCAGCAGGCAAATGGCAGGTCTATTGGCAGAAACCCTATAAACCAGAAGAGATTGGGGGTCTATATTGTGCATTCTTAAATTATATCTTAAATAAAATAATTTCCAACAAATAATTTCATATGCATTGAAACTAAGCTTCATAAGTGAAGCAACAATATGATCCCTTTCAGACAAGCAAATGCTAAGGAAAGTTATTACCACTAGATCTGCTTTAAAAGATGTCCTGAAGGAAGAACTAAATGAAGTACTAAATATAGAAAGGAAAGACCATTACCAACCATTACAATAGCACACTTAAAAACATAAACCAGTGAAACTGTATAGTAACCACACAAACAGGTCTACATAATAACCAGCTATTAATATTATTATTAATAATAATACAATGACAGAATCTAGTCTTCATATATCAATACAAACCTTGAATGGGCTAGCCCCAGTTAAAAGGCACAGTGTGGCAAGTTGGATAAAGAAGCAAAATCCAATGGTTTGTTGTCTTCAAGAGACCCATCTCACATGCAGTGGCATTCATAAGCTCAAAGAAAGAGATGGACAAAAATATACCAAGGAAATGGAAAACAGAAAAAGCTGGAACTGCTATTCTAATTTCAGACAAAACAAACTTTAAAACAATAAACATAAAAAGACAAAGAAGGCCGTTATATAATAATAAGGGGTCAATTCAACAAGAAGACCTAATATATATATACACACACACACACATATATATATAATATTACAGAGAGATATATTATATATGCTTTTCCAAAATTTCAGGCACTCCAGAGTAATGCATACCTTTGTGCTTCTCTTCTCTATTATAGCTTTATTTATAACATGATATTCAGGCAGGAGGAAATTGGCAGCCTAATTCCCTCATGGGCAGCAAAGTTGCCCTTATGCAAACACTTTCGTGACAGTAAAAATGCTAAATGTTTGTAGTTGTGAATCAGGAAAGATGCAATGCACTTCATTATTGCTAAGCAAGACCTTCATTGCCTCACCTTTGTCACCTTGTCTTCACTGCTCTGCCCAATGCACTCTGGCTTCTGGCTTCCCCAAACATCACTCAGCTGCAGCTGATCTCATCCTGGTCTCAATCACCTCTAATTTTCAAGTCGGGAAAATGGCAATTTTAAATTATTAATCTTATTGGATCACTCTGAATAATTTGGTACCACTGACCACTTTCTCATTCATTATATTTACTTTTTTGAAAATTACAGAGAAGTATTCCCAAGTGGTCCAATACCAGTTCTTTTTCCATTGTAGATACTTACTCTGGGAAATCTCAAGCACTGAAATGTAACTCCCTTATATCTTTTCAAATCTCCACAGAATCCTAATATCTCTTCTTAGTTCAAGGCTCATAGTAATAAACACATACTGACAGTGTGATCCAAAAACCTTATAGACATTCAAATATCGTATTTTTAAATTGTGCTGGTTATCTTCTAGCAAATATGCACCTTTATCTTTATTTCTCTTAATAAATGTAAAAATAATCTAGCCATTCTTCCAAGCTAGAATGGTAGAGGCTTCCTTCTCTCCTCTGTTCCTTTTATCCACTGCCTTACTCTAACCCACCTGTATGTCACAAGGATCACCATCTGGCCTCAAACCACATCAGCTTTCTACCACTACTCCTCTCATGAGAGTTTAAGATTCAGTCCCCCAGAACATCTCTCTGGCCCCTGAAAACAGCACATTTTGTAATGACACATGATGTCCTTAAATACATTATTTTTTTCTGCCTAAAATAACATTTGCTGACTTGTTCAACTGACGGAAACATACTTGTCTCTCCAGCGGTATGCCACATGTACCTCCTGCCTGATATCTTCCCAGATCTATACTTCAGGAAGAATTAAATATTCTTGCAATTGTGGTTTCACAAAATATTTTATGTAGTTATATTAATTTCCCTTCCATTGTATTTTCATTGCTCCTTTCATGATTTTATTTCCCATAGTTTCATGAAAACAGGAATTAAATCAACTTGAGAAGTTTTCCAAGAATATAAAATAAAACAAATAGATGAAAGTGATGAAAGAAAATATAAAAGATATAGAGGACAGAAAATACACATCTAATATAAGGATTCTGGGCTTTTCTTCTGGACAAGAAATCAAAATAACAGGAAGAGAAGAAATAACATAATTACAGAAAATTTTGTGGAGCTGAAAAATGTTTACTTATGAAACTGGAAAACCTCAGCAAATTCTTGGCAATACTAATAAAAAAGAATTTGCATGTTATTTGGGTAAAAATATAAGACAGCAAGAAGAAACAAAAAACAGGCTGGATTTTCATTTTTCTGCCATAATTACACTTTTTCAAGGAGAAATGTTGAGATATAAGCATTTTTTTCACAAACTAGTTTTTCCTATGTGAAAGCAATAGAAAACTATCATCAGATAGGCAAGGGTTCAGAAAATATGTTATAAACATTTTGAAAAAAATGTCCTAAGATGTAGTTCACCTTAACTGTGCTATGAATGAAAATAAATGCTCAAAATAGGATGAGTAATGACAGCAGGTGGTCCATCTGAAGAAGCCGCTACAGGAACACCAGCTGCAGCAGGGGAGGTGTGGGCCAGGGCTGCATACTCAGTGGAGCTGGCAGGCCAGAGACAACTGAGTTGTTGGGGCGAGAACCCTGCCCTCCCAGCTGCAGCTGCAGCCACCCAGCCACAGCTGCAGACTGGGCATCTGTGTACTCCCAGGGACCCAGAAAGGCCCCCATCCCCTCAGGCTCAATAGTGCCTGCTTCCACTCTCTGGCCTCTCCCTGCTCTTGGCACCCACTCCAATTTTGGAGCAAAATTGAGGTCAGTCCAGGTGCTATCATGATCTGACCAGGTGTACCTGTGCTTAGGGCAGTGCTGACATGCCAGCCCCCTTCCACCTGGGACCCCTCTGGACTTTGGGCACTGATAAGCATGGGAGGAAGGCTGAGGGGGTGCTGAGGGCAGCTCAGCGTGGGCCTACAGGTGCCCCTCACCACAAACAGCCTGGGTGCCATGTGCATCATGGATGGCAGGTTGATGGCAACAGGAGGCAGGCAGGCTCCTGGGCAGAAAGGGGCAAGTCCCTAGTCAAACCCCACCTTCAAGCCAGGAATGACCTGAAGCCAAGTGGCCAGACTGCCAGTTTCATGGACTGGAGTGAGAGCTTATGGTGCTTTTTCTGGGCTGCCCATAGCTGCCCAGGAACCAATCAGCATGCATTTTCTCCCTTCTGAGCCTATAAAAACCCCAGACTTAGCCAGACTTCGACAGAGATCAGGACTACCAGCTGGGGGAAGGAGTTACCTACTTTGGGTTTCCTTGACTCATCAGGACCAACTGCCTGTGGAAAGGTGCTAGAAGCTACTGACTAGAGGTCTCCTGTCTGCTCAGAGCTGGACACTCTTTGGGACAACCTGCCTGTGGAAAGAAGCTACCCACTTCAGGTCTCCTGAGAGCTGTTCTGTTCCTCAATGAAGCTCCTCTCTGCCTTGCTCACCCTCCAGTTGTCTGCAGAACTTATTCTTCCTGGATGTGGGACAGGCTGCAGATGATAAGGAGAGAAGAGAAGAGCTGTAGCCCTTTAGGGATCCCAGACCTTAGGGGCTCTTCAGGTAAGGGTTTTGACACCCCCTTTGGGGCTTTGTGGTTCCTGGCATCTCCAAGTTTCCAGGCACTACTGCATTCCCCTCATCCAGATGTGGGTGCCCACAGCAGAAGCTGCATGCAGTACCTCTAGTCCAGCCACAGCCTTGAATGGAGCTGGCACCTGTGCTGGCACCTGGAACTGCCCACCCCATTGCAGTCACTAGTGTGCCTGGTTGTGTGTAGTGGCAGGACCTCCACTGCCTCACCCACACACCCCTCACCACTTTGTGCCTGCTTGCCCTTGGCAGGTGTGGGATCTGGACCAGAAGCATGAGCCAACTGCAGCCTGCCGGGCTGAGTGGGCAGAAGGAGCCCAGCAGGTGTGAACAATACTCAGGCAGAAAGCACTGCCAGCCACAGAGGTTTCCAGTTGGCAAAGCAACACCCCAAGGATCCCATGACAGTAATATTATAAAAGGTGATAGATGAACCTACAAGACTATCGCCAGCTATGATGCACTGTTATCACAAAAGTTGTAATGATTTGTACCTCAGAGTCACAAATGTTTTAAATGACTACCAAAATGAATTTTAGGAAAGTATATAGCATGGTAATGGCTTTCATAGTGGTACCAGGATAAAAATTAAAACACAATTGTAAGTTTTTAAATTTATTATTGAAATAAACTGGTGATTTGGTGCGGTTATTCCCAATGTAACAGAAATGTCTCTGTTAAACTGTATCTCCAGATTTATGATTTCTACTAAATAATATTATTAAATAATATTACAACTATCTATATTTTAGTGCTGTAATAGAGACTGTTTTGCTCAGGAAATCCATGATAACCTTTTCTTAGTCACACAGCAAGACTGTAGTTTCCAGGTTCCTTGCTTTAGGTATTGCCACATGACTGGGTTCCAGAATAAATAGAATATTCTGGAGCCTGTACTGGTATACAGCAGTTCCATGTCTGACCTATATAGAACATGCAGTCCTCACTTTCTTTACTCACCTACTGGCTGAATTGAGAGGAATCTAAGCATATAGAAGATGACAGAGCCTCAAGATGTAAAGAAACTTTGTCACTGAATGACTGTGTAGAACAGAGTCCCTCATTCGACTGTAAATTGTTGAAAGTTAAGCCACTGAAATTATGGAATTACTTGTTAAAGTTTTTGTTTATTCTTATAAATGCAAACACCTGAAAAAAAATCAATAAAAGTAAGATACCAAGGTGTCATGGTTGTGGGGGGTTTTTTATGCTTTTCTTCTTTCCATTTGTTCTCTATATTCCATAGTTCCTTTTATTAGTAATTTAAGTGAAAAAGTCTAGAGTCTTGCATATGGTAATAAACTATATTTATTTTATATCATCTCAATTGTTCTATGCTTGAACTTCTTGTTATATGTGTTTCCCATTCTTTAGAGCTCTTACCACGGTGCTAAATATGTGGTAGGAGTTTAGTAATTGATGTTAATTTATCTTACAATTGTCTGTATGAAAGACTTACAATTTTTACAACTTGATACCAAAATGTATCAAAACTTTGTTTCAGGGATGATAAAGTTTCGACTAACAAATGTTGAGTGCTCACTTTGGAAAAGTACAGTTGTGGCACTGGAGATATGATAGGGAACAAAACAATGTTCCTAATGTCAGAAAACTTAACATTCAATGAGGAGACAGAAAAAGGACAGACAAACAAACAGATAGCATAATTTCAGGGAGCAATAACATCTATAGGAAAGAAAAATAAAGCAAAGTCAGGGCGCAGAAGAATTCTGGGTGAGTGATGAGGACCATTTTATTTTAGGCAGAAGTGATGTCTGAGCAGAGACTGAAGAGTGATAAAGGAGTATGTCTTATGAATTTTGGGAGAAGAATGTCTCAGGCAGATGGAGCAGCTGGTATAAAGTTCTCCAGGCAGGAAGAAGCTAAAAATGCTCGTAGTAGAATAAGTTTGACCGTAAGTTACGAAAAGAATGGGAGGAGATGATATCAGAGAGACAGTGACTCGTGGGCCATATCAAGAAGTTTAGACTTTATACAAATACTAAGCAGTGTTAGAGTTTCTTTACACATAAAACCTCATTTGATTGTTACAACACACCTGAAAGTTTCAGGTTACAGTTTCAAATAAAAAGAAGGTAGGAGAATTTAAGTAACACACTCCAAAGAACAAAATAAATGAGAAACAGAATCTGGATTATATACCAAACCTGATTGGCTCCAAAGCCTGTTGTTCAAATAACTGCTAAGAAATACTGCCTCCAGAATTTGGCTAAGCCTTTTAATGTATATAAATGTATGTTATACAGTACCTCACTCACATAGTCAAGATTGTGAGCAATCCCCTTCTAAATCTCTCTGGTACTCTAAACATTTGTTCTTCCTTGAGGAAAGTCAAAAGTTCCTACTAAAAAATACAAAAAATTAGCTGGGCGTGGTGGCGGGCGCCTGTAGTCCCAGCCACTCGGGAGGCTGAGGCAGGAGAATGGCGTGAACCCAGGAGGTGGAGCTTGTAGTGAGCCTACATTGCGCCACTGCACTCCAGCCTGGAATACAGAGCGAGATTCCGCCTAAAAAAAAAAAAAAAAAAAAAAGTTTCTCCTCCACACAAGGTGGAAGGAATCTGCTGTGAATCAATGACACCCAATTTCTTTGCCTTTTTCACTGGGGCATACGGGGGTTTAGGGGTGTATTAGTCTGTTCTCACATTACTATACAGAAATGCCCGAGACTGGGTAATTTACAAAGACAAGAGGTTTAATTGGCTCATGGTTCTGCAGGCTGTACAGGAAGCATGGTGGCATCTGCTTCTGGGAAGGCCTCAGGGAGCTTTTACTCATGGTGGAAGGCAAAGTGGGAGCAGGCATCTTACATGGCGGGAGCAGAAGGAAGAGAGAACAGGGAGGCGCCACACACTTTTAAACAGCCAGATCTTATGAGAACTCTATCACAAGACAGCACCAAATGAACGGGGTTAAACCATTCATAAAGGATCCACCCCTCACGATCCAATTACCTCCCACCAGGCCCCACCGCCAACATTGAAGATTACAATTCAACATGAGATTTGGGTGAGGACACAGATCCAAACAACATCAGGGAGTTTGTTACAAAACTTTAAAAGTTTACATTTTGCTTTTGTGCTACTTTTTAAAAACTAACTATATCCTGGGTTATATGACCTCCTTAGACCCAAGAACAACCTGGTGAATTCAGTGCCTACATTTGCGTTTATATTTAGGATGGTGATGGAATCCAAGTCAAGTTGTGCTACTATTTTGTTGGGTTAATGGAGGTTGGGGAGTGAGTGGCAGTCAGCACTCAAGTGATGAACACCAGCAAAATGAAGGCTAAGCAGTGTTTAGGTGGCCTTAGGAATGAATGTTTTTCAATACTTCAAGCTGAAAAAAGCTTGTGGAGAACAAAGCCGTCACAGGATACACACAGTCTTCCATGTCTGCCTAGTAGAAGGTGAACTTGGCCATCGTTCTACAAGCAGCAATTCACTTTTAGCGAAACAACACCAGTTGGCATATTAAATAACTGTTTGTTTGAATTGCATTGGTCCTGAAGTTTTACCCATTTTGTAAATTGATTTTGGTTTTATAGTTGTAGAGAGCTGTAAAACATTAATAATTTATACCTACTTTATGTTACTAAATATTAAGAAGGCACTTGATAAAAAATTTAAATACAAATTGGGGTCTGCAGAAATGTTTTCTTTAAAAGAGATTCTCATATATATATTTTTTTAATTTAAGAAATACTGTGCTAGGCGCAGTGGTTCATGCCTGTTGTCTCAGCACTTTGGGAGGCCGAGGCAGGTGGATCACCTGAGGTCAGGAGTTCAAGACCAGCCTGACCAACATGGAGAAACCCTGTCTCTACTAAAAATACAAAATTAGCTAGGTGTGTTGGCACATGCCTGTAATCACAGCTACTCGGGAGACTGAGGCAGGAGAATCGCTTGAACCCGGGAGGCAGATGTTGCGGTGAGCCAAGATCGCACCATTGCACTCCAGCCTGGGCAAAAAGAGTGAAACTCCATCTCAAAAAAAAAAAAAAAAAAAAGAAAGAAATACTGATTTTTATTGTATATCACATGTAGAGGAGAGAATTGTGACTATGCTTTGATAAATTTGTTGGCATCCAACATATATATATAAAAAATGTAGCTCAAGCTAGATGACATGCAAATTTAACTACAAGGTTGTTCATTGCAGTGCACTTTATGACAATAATGATTAAAAACATTTAAAAATCAAAAATTAAAAATTTTATTATTAGAGAATTAAATAAATGATAAACATTACATAGTTGAATACATTTAACATTTCAAAATGATACTGTAGATACATTTTTGTTGACTTGGAAAAATGTTCACTGTATATTGCTAAGTGGAAAGACAAAATGTATATGTAATATCCTATTTGGTGAAAATATGTGTGTTTGTGTGATGTATAGTGAAAATTTATGCATGAGAAAAGGCATAAATATACCATGGGATTTAAAGTCATCCTCTCTGGGCTGTGGGATTATGAGACATATTTTCTTTTTTGATTCACCTGTGTTTTCTAACTTTTCCACATTGATCAGAAATTGATTTTGCCATTAAAAAGAATTAAATTTAAAAATGCAGTTTAAATGTTCCAAAAAAATATTCAAAATAACCATATAGGTTTGAAAAGAAGCATCAAAGAGAACTTTCAACAGATTACATATGAAAGATTAAAGAGTGGGTGAGGCAAAAGATGGTTCATAGATTGTGATAATCCTTTGAGGAATATGAAATAACATCAGAAATAGTCATTGGAAATGACAGCATGGGGCATCACAAAACCACCCCTGGGAATAACTCACTTAAAACACTGAAATGTGGATAGTTTCTCACAGTTCTGAGATGTAATTGTACTCTTTGATGTTTCCTAAATGAACATAACAGATACTACTGGAGTCAGGTTGTACTTTTCTACCAAGAAACTAAAATTAAAGAGTAAAATTCTAACCATGATTTCCTGATGATTCATGGTTATAAAAAGAAAAATTGTAATCATTTATGTACCTCATCATTTCGAGAAATTAAATGACATGCATAACTCCAAAAAGGAAAATTTGAAAGGATTATACATTTCCTCCCCAATTATTTCTGTAGAAACTTTAGAAAGTATAGGAAATTTGAAAATATAAGCCAAAATATTTGAATATTTGCATTTCAGCCACCCAGGGAAATGACTATTAACATTTTAATGCATACATTTGGTCTTTCTCATCATTATATATATATTTTAAAACTATTTGGATGTAGTAAACATACCATTTTATAAATTATTTATTTATGTAAAATATGCTCAGAGCATTTTTCTTCATTAAAAAGTCTTAGCAAACAAAAGTATTAACTATTTCTAGTAATCTTTTATTAAATAGTTTTCAGGTTGTTGTAGAGTATTCTAATTTTTATTTTTCTATTACAAACAATACTGAGAGAAACATACAAATTTGAGCCTCTCTTTAATTATTACTTTTTAGAATATAGTCCAAAATTAGAGTAAATGGGTTAAGATGTAGACAGTTTAAAACTACTTTAAATGGCAGGAAGGTCATTTTTAAAGAGAGGAATTGGCTTGAGATCATGGAATTAAAAACATCTAACACATCAGGTTAATCTTCATATCACATTATAAATATTTACAGTTTCCTCTTCTTAACAAGAAGTGGAAATAGTTTTACACTTGTTTGTTTCTTTATTTTCAATGCTGAGAAAGAGTAAACGTGTTCCTCCATTCTCTAATCCTGGTTCTGGCCCCACCTGTAGGATGGTTTTAATGAGAAGCCCTACTATGGAAACATACCTTGTATGCCGCATGCATTCCAAAAGACTGGATTCTGGCATTTCTAGCCCATGTCTACACCACAGGGTTCAGATGAAGAGTTGGGTAATGAATATGGGTTCTACCTGATAGCTACACCCAAAATCCACCCTATTTTATTTCTATCTGTGTTTGTGATGCTTTCGCCACAGACCTTGAGTTCCGTGGGGGCTGGGTCTGTCTTTCTCATTTACTATTGTATCCTCTACACAGAAATACTGATGAACCAGCAGAACAGAAGAGTGTCTGCTTTCCCATAATCTTCCATCACAGGGAATTCATTTCCGTTTTTAACCTTTGCCAATTTGAATAGCCAAAAATGGAACTTATTGTGTGACACTGGTACAGCTGAATTTAAACTTCTATGTTTATTTTCCTTTTGTAATTTGCCTCTTTGTATTCCTTGCCTATTTTTCAATGAAAGAATTCCTGTTTTTCCTGTTGATGTAAAAGAACTTTTTTTTAATGTATCAGATAGTAACTCTTTGTCTACCATATACGTTGCAAATATTGCATCCCTAGTTTCTTATTTATAATGTTTTTAATATACAGAGAATTTTAATTTTGTTCTAAAATATATGAATGTTTTCCTCAATGCTTTTTGCTTTATACTTAGAAAGCCTTTCTCTAATGCTTGTCAAAATTTTTGTGGCTTTATTTTTTAAAATTTCAAGCTTGCCAATCTGCAAATATCGTGATGATGAGCATTCAGTACTGGAAGATCTTCTTATTGGTCCCAAATGCTGAAGAAGAATAATGCCGCTTATTATTACTGGGATCATGCATGACTTCCTCCTTGCATGGAGTTACTTCAAAAAAGTCTTAAAAAATAATGTTGATTTTTTTCCTATAGTTTGTAAGCCAGGGGTTTTACTCTGTGCAATATGGGAAAAACTTCCTATAAATACTCCAAATAGTTTTCTCTTTCCCCGAAATTCCATACTCATAGTGATAGCTAAAAGTAGCTATCGCAGTTGTTCTTACTCAAATAGCCCCCTATATCTGCTCTATCCCTGTTCCTTTGAGACTGGGTGCCAGAGAGCCAACTTTCCACTCTGCCGCTCACTGACAATCTGGAGAATCTTTCTGTTAGCCAGAACTCAGTGTGACAGAAAAGCATCAATTATGACATAGTAACCCAAAACTCTTCTTTTTGGAGAAGTTTGGAAGAAGGAAATCTGCAGATATTGATCCAGTAATAATTTTCAGTGCCACCACAAAGTAAAAGCTACTATTCTTACACAGAAGGTAATGGCCATTTAATGCCATCTATGATAAAAATGGCAAAGCTCATCAGTTTTGCTTGTTAAATCATTAGCTAAAGTCTCTTTAACTCTGATTCTCTTACAGTGTCACCATGACCCTTTCCCCAAAGGAAATGCTACACAATAAGTTTATTGATTGATTTATAAGCTTCCCTGATTTCATTGTGCTCAGGGTGAGTTTAGTCAGAGGTGGGCCAGGCCCCAGCAAGCTCATGCAGCTCCTTTGATCTAACGAAACAAAAAAGTGCTCTTCTTCCAGGTGAGTGCCAGGTGAACTCCTGTGTGTAGGACAGATTTCAGCCTCAAGGTGGTCTTCAGCCTGTCCCTCTTATGCAGGGCACAACCTATACAATTGCATAGAGTGGCAGGGTCTTTGATCCCTTTTATTAATATGTATGGCATACAATTGAAAAGTGGCAACATGGAGGACAGCCTCCATATTCCTTCATGAAGTTCCTATGCCAAGATCTTGAGCTGGATGAACCATGGCTCTGAGGAACAATTTGGGACACTTCCATAGAAGGCAGATACTTTGAAGAAATTCAATTATCTTTAAAAACTAGTGGTGCCATTTAGGTGCCTCTTTTCCTCAACATGTAATTAAAAGCAAAACAAAACAAAACAGAAGTTTCTGGTGAATGTAGTACAACTTTGGTTTTATTTTGCCCGTGATGTGCCTTTATATTGAGAGACTGAAAGAGTTGACATTTATTTTTGGTGAATATTACATGAATTGGAGCTCTACTCATACTAAAATGTACAAAAAGAAAGTCCGTTAAAGATGTTTATATTTTTACTTTCTAAGGGAGATGCATGGCGCATCATAATTAATGCAAGTATCTGTGGAAGCAATGCTCCTAAGACTAGTAGAAACATCTAGCTAAGCAGGAACCAGGGTCTGGTTACTGAAGTCCATTATTTTGGGATGAATTTCTTTGATGCCTGACTCTTGTCACATGTCTTTTGCTTGCGATTTGGATAGACTTTGTGTTTTAGGGCCATATAGTCCAAAAACGCTAGGTAAGTCTTCATGGAATGAAGATATTCTGCAATACTACAATTTTGTCTTTAATATTTTGGAGCAGGTTGATGTGGCAGAGAGAAATTGGAGACAGGTGGGTGAGGCACCAAGCACAACTGTGAGGTATAGGCTGCCTGGGAGCAGTGGGAGGAGCTGGCAGTGGGACGTGCTGCACATTTGATGAACTCAGTCACAAGGAACTTTCTTTCATGAGTGATGGAAGGACTCTGCAGGTGTGTGTGCCAGGACGAGCCACATCTGTGCCTCTAACCAAATAACTTTTCTCTTGGGCTTCACTTTTAGTGTGAACTTTATCCTATTCACTGATGTCTTAATGGAAGTGTGTGAGTCCTCTTAGGCAACTCACAGCTTTTTGAACCCTGAGTGATGGCTATGGCAGAACTTCTGGTTAGCAGTGCCTAATTAGCTCTGCTCCAGACTCATCAGTAAAGATAAAATCATTCCCATACAAGGTTTGAAGGGACCATTTAAAACATTTAGTTATACTAGATTGTATTTCCTGAAAGAAGCTTTATGTTCTCAAGGTATTTATTAATATAATCCTTAAGATTGACAAGTATTATCTGTACTCCTCTCACTCTGTCATCATGAGTATGTCATGGTCTATTAGTGGGTCCTGATCTTCAGTTTTAAAAACAATGTAATGCATCTGCATCTCCAAACTTATTTTCTTTGTTTGAGGTTTGGGTTTGGGTGGGAAGAGTGTATTAGTCCAATATCACACTGCTATAAAGATGCTATCTGAGACTGGGTAATTTATGGAGACTGGGTAATTTATAGAGGCAGGAGGTTTAATTGACTCACAGTTCTGCAAGGCTGGGGAGGCCTCAGGAAACTTTCAATCATGGCAGAAAGGGAAGCAGTCACCTTCTTCATAAGGCACTAGGAGAAAGAAGAATGAGTGAAGGAGGAACTTGCCAAACACTTATAAAACCATCAGATCTCCTGAGAACTCAATCGCTATCATAAGAACAACATGGGAGAAACTGACCTCATGATCTAGTCACCTCCAATCAGGTTCATTCTTCAACACCTAGGGATTATGGGGATTACAATTCAAGATGTGATTTGGGTGGGGACACAAAGCCTAATCATATCATTCTGTCCAAGGCCCCTCCCAAATCTCATGTCCCTTTTACATTTCAAAACCAATCATGCCTTCCCTAGAGTCCCCCGAAGTCTTAATTCACCCCAGCATTAATCCAAAGTCCAAGTCCAAAGTCTTATCTGAGACAAGGCAAGTCCCTTCTTCCTTTGAGCCTGTAAAATCAAAAGCAAGCTAGTTACTTTCAAGATAAAATGGGGGTACCAGCACTGGGTAATGCTCTTATTCCAAATAGGAGACATTGGCCAAAGCAAAGGGGCTATATAAGTCCAAAACGCAGCATGGTAGTCATTAAATCTTCAAATTCCAAAATGATCTTCAATGAGTCTATGTCTCACATCTGGGGCATACTGATGCAATGGCTGGGCTCCCACAACCTTGGACAGCTTCTTCACAGGCTAGCATTGAGTGCATGTGACTTTTCCAGGTGCATGGTGCAACCTGTCAGTAGATCTACCATTCTGGAGTCTGGAGGATAGTGGCTTTCTTCTCACAGGTCCATTAGGCAGTGCCCCAGTGGGGACTCTTTGTGGGGGTTCCAACCCCACATTTCCCTTCTGTGCTGCCCTAGCAGAGGTTCTCCATGAGGGCTCTGCCCCTGTAGCACACCTCTGCCTGGACATCCCGGCATTTCCATACATCTTCTGAAATCTAGGCAGAGGTTCCCAAACCTCAATTCTTGACTTCTGTGTACCCGCAGACCCAATACCATGTGGATGTCATCAAAGCTTGGGGCTTACACCCTCTGAAGCAAGGGTCCAAGCTGTACCTTGACACCTTTAGCCATGGCTGGGACACAGGACACCAAGTCCAGAGGCTGTACATAGCAGCAGAGTCCCTGGGCCTGGCCCACAAAACCATTTTTCCTCCCAGGCCTCTGGGCCTGTGATGGGAGGGGCTACCACCAAACTCTCTGACATTCCCTGGAGACATTTTCCCCATTGTCTTGATGATTAACGTTCGTCTCTTCATTACTTATGCAAATTTCTGCAGTTGGCTTGAATTTCCCCCCAGAAAAATTGGTTTTTCTTTTCTATCACATTGTCAGAATACAAGTTTTCCAAACTTTTATGATCTGCTTCTCTTGTAAACCTAAGTTCCATTTTCAGATCATCTTCTCAAGTTTAAACTTCCACAGATCTCTAGGACAGGGGCAAAATGCCACTAGTCTCCTTGCTAAAACATAGCAAGAGGGACCTTTGCTCCAGTTGCCAATAAGTTCTTTATTTTCATGTGATACCTCCTTAGCCTGGACTTCATTGTCCACATCACTATCAGCATTTTGGTCAAAACCATTCAAACGAGTCTCTAGGAAGTTCCAAACTTTTCCACATTTTCCTGTCTTCTTCTGAGCCCTCCAAACTTGCAACATCTGCCCATTACCCAGTTCCAAAGTTGCTTCCACATTTTCAAGTATCTTTATAGCAGTGCCCCACTACCTCAGTACCAATTTTCTGTATAAGTACAATTTCACATTGCTATAAAGATACTTCAAAAGACCGGGTAATTTATAAAGGAAAGAAGTTTAATTGACTAATGGTTTCTCATGGCTGGGAAGGTCTCAGGAAACTTAAAATCATGGAAGAAGGGAAAGCAGGCACCATCTTCACATGGCAGCAGGGGAGAGAGGAATGAGCAAAGGAAAAGTGTCAAACACTTATAAAACCATTAGAACTCATGAGAACTCACTATCACAAGAACAGCATGTGGGAAATCGCCCCCATGATCCAATCACCTCACACTAGGTTTCTCCCTCAACACCTATGTATTATGGCAATTGCCGCTCAAGATGAGATTTGGGTGAAGACACAAAGCCTAACCATATCAGAGGCGAACCTGATTCATGATAAATTCTCTGTTCTAATGATAGCTGCTCATCTTTTATAGTGTGTCAGAATATTTACCCCAGTTTAGATAGTCACATAGGTACATAGATCAATATTGAGCTGGATGTCAAACGATGTTAGATCTGATTCTGGCAAAGTCTCTAATAAACTTTCAGAAAGTCATCTGGCTTTTCTGTTTCAGTGGCTTCATGTGTTGAAGAAGGAAAAGAATGTTTTACCCACTTCAGAGGCTTATCCTGAGAATCTTAAATGTGAAAGTACTTTGCAAACTACATAGCACTCCCTAAGTGCATGGTTTTTTATTAGGAGGCCCTGCTACCTCCCTACCTGAGGGAGTCTTTCCAGAACCTCCCTGCTTCCACTCCTCACTGGCACTCCTGCTGCTCTGTTTAGAGAAACACATTTTATGGCAGCACAGATACAGACCTGGATCATGGGGTCACTGCTGTGTTTCCATTACAAATACACAGGCTTCAAGCTTCAGCCCTTTCCACATGCTGAACTTCATCGGAGTCCCATGTGTTGAGAGCCTTCTGGAAGAGACCCAACAATTACAGAGGGCTGCACCATACAAACTTGGCCTGCATGTAATTTCAGCCTGAACTTTTGGGGGATTGTTATGGGGTCCCATCCTGCAATCTTTCAACATGGAAAACTCTCCTGGGCCTGGAAGGTTTGGAAATTCTTCAAGAGTGGGAGGTATAGCCTCTAGGATTGAACATCAGGGAGGACCCTGTAACCAGAATGGAACTTAAATCTTATTTCACAAGCCTTCTAATTTTCTGTGTCTGTGTGGCCTTTTACTTGAAATAAATAAGCAAAGGATATAGTTTTAAGTATAGTGGTTTCCACGCTCCTGGGGCTGACTTCTCTTTTGCCCCCCAGGTTGATAGTAGATCACAGTTGTAGAAATGGATCCAAATGGATTTTGCAGAGATAGTCGAAAGCCATGCCAATTTGGCCTCTTTTGTGCAGTAAGTACAGTGTGAGTAGCTGCCAGATAGAGAAGAGAGAACCCCAGGTCAATTATTCATTACTTTAGTTCCCCTTAGGGTCAGCAAATCGCAGCTGCGCAATGTGCTACAGCACCTAGAGTGTGACCGTGGAGAATTAGGGGCACATGTATATACTGTTCTGCAAAAGCAAGGGTGTTAGCCATGGTGTGAAATGAATAATGGAACTAGTCTCTAATTCATGTTTCCATGAATCTGTCTGTTCTTGTCACATTGTTGTCTAGTATCTGTAAGTGGTAGCATTATTCGTGAGGCTAAAGTAGACACACAGACCCAGGGAAAGGCTAGAGATGAAAACAAAAGCTGTAGTATGCATTCATCAGCTTGTGGTGATAACATGCTGCCAGTATACTGCAAGTCAGCATGGAGGGGCTGAGACCAGAGCCCCTGGTTCATCGCCTCTGTTATAGTATCCTTTGCTGATCTTTTCAAAGTTCCCACTGTGGCTAGCAACGTGTCTCTGTACCTCATAAGCCCCCATTCTTTTTCGTTTTTAATGAAATCAGTTTCTTTTTCTTCTTTTTTTTTAAAGAAGCAGTACACTAATGTCATCTGGGGGAAAATGAAGCAATTATATTAAAACATAATCCTCAAAGAAGTCTGTAACACCGGAACTAAGGAGTTCTTCAGGAAACTGTGTCCTGAGGCAGGAGTAAACAGGTAACTCAATTCTGTAGGTCAAAGGATGGCAAATTTTTCTATGAAGGGCCAAGACCAGATAGTAGCTATTTTTGGCCTTGAGGGCAATAAAAGGGTCTCTGTTGAAAATACTTAGCTCTTCATTGTAGCACAAAAATAGCACAAACAATGCTTAAATAAAAGGGAGTGACTCTTTCATAATAAAACTTTACTTACAGACAGTGGTCCAAATTTGGCCCACAGGCTGTAGTTTACTGACTTACATAATCTGCTGCTATGTACAATGTTACATGTGTGTTGACAGTAAAAAATTCTGCAGACAATAATTAGTGTCTCTTATGTGCTGCAGTAGATACCAAAATGAGTTAAGACTCAGTTTTATTCATATACATTGTCTATCAGCTATGCAATGGGGGCAGAGGATGGTGTTTTTATTCTTATATTAGACAATAGATGTATTAATATGTGTAGCTTCAATTCACAGTGTGTGAGGCACTGTTACATGCCTTCTCTAAGTTAATCTTCAAAACAATATAGTGAAGTAAACTCCATTATTCCTAGTTTACCAATGAGACAAATATAGGCCCAGAAAGGTTAAGTCATGTCCCCCATTAATTTTATACTAGTTAGTAGTGAAGCAAAGATCCAACCCAGACCACAAGAACATTATCACAGATACCCTAGATGACAGATTTTCTTTGAGCATAAATAGTTTATTTTGAAAAAGAGGAGGAAGATAGGAAACATCTTGAATCCAAATAAGGGAGCTGAGAGGAGGGTTGGGTGTCCAAGACCACTTTTAGGGTGGGTTTTTGTTTTGTTTTGTTTTGCTTCGCCTTAACATTAACATTGTGGCTATGTACTGGAAAGGACATGCATTCTTCATTCTTTTTTCATTACTTGAGAATTGTTGCAACCATTATGCGAACCCAATAAAAGGAAAACTTTTCAAAAAAAAAAAAATGTCGCTTGGCAGGCGATGCCCAGCTGAGGAGCAGCACAGGTCTCACGGGAGAACAATATGCATTTTGTAAAATTTCTAAAGAGACGATTTATGGTTTTGAGAAAACAAAACAGGAAATTGAATTAAAAGGAGAAACATATTTAAATAATGCTCAAGTGATGACATAAACAACTAAAGTCCAAAAATCACAACCTAGAGTCAGGCATTGTGAGCTGCAAGAATTTTGTGGCATTGGCTGGTAGTGTCTATAAATGAAGAGAGGTGTTTCATTATTTAACTGGTGCTACATCATAACTTTTGAATAGATAAAAACTAACTTCTTAAATTGGAAATATGTCCCTAAATACAAGGCTGTTGGCATATCTTTGCTGAAGACACTGAAATATTACCTTTTTTCTAATGTCACAAATTTTGGTGCCTACCTCTGGATTGACAGAGCTGCACCATAGGGCACATCGAATTGATATCTTTCTTCCATGCTCAATACCTCTTGGAGAGTTAGGAATTTAAAAAATGTCCATTATAAGAAAACAGAGTTTCTATCAGAAAGAAACAAAATCAAGAGTCATTTGCTGTCATCAGTAGTAAATACATACATAACAAATACACACTTTTTCCTCATATTGTGTTCAGTGAATCAAGTTACAGGAAGAGAAAATGGATTCCTAATTTGAATCAGTATACTATCTCTACAACCTTCTTGTTTGTTTGTTCAAGATTCTTGAACATTAGGAGGCAAAAGAGAGAAACTCTGGGTACCTGAGTACGTTCAAATTCTGAATCTTCACTCAAAGATTTCTGAAGAGGGTTTATGTTTTTCATTAGTTATAAAATAATGCTTTTATATCTGAAGATGATGATTTTTTCATACTTTGCATGTTGTTCTCTGTTCTAAAGTATAAGTAAATGAGTTAGATTATATAGCCTTTATTTTACAGTAAGGATACTGAGATACTGTGCTATTTTTGGACAGCCAAACTCTTAACTACTACCCTAATCTGCCTCTAAAAAGGGATCTAAAAACTGTACTGTGATTCAAGTATGATGACATTGTCACTGATTCAATTTCAGTGAGAAATGTATCTTGACTTACTTGATTCTATTATTTTGTTGCAATGGGGTTGGGTTTACAGACAACACACATAAACTTTCTTCCTCAGTCCATTTTGTGATGAATGACACACATTTCTGGAATGCCTCACCAGATTCAGCAGTTCAGCTGAACACAACTAACCACATCACATGGTCATTGAGTCACTAACCATCTAGGAAGTCTATTTAGTTTCTGTCTTTTCTGTCAGATATAAAATTCCCTAGAGTAAGAACTGTATCTTTTTTCTTTTCTATCTCTAGCACCTGTCATACAGTATATAGTTTAAAAGAAAAAAACTAAAAGAATCAGGATGGTAAGTAGAAATTATACATGACATGATTTATTTTTATAAAGTTTTTATGTGGTATGGTAGATTATTTGCAGCATTGCTACTATGATTCTCCTCTAAGTATGCATAACTCTGGGCTTATCCAGCTGACTTTCATTGACCAATAGAATGCAGCAGAAGTGATGGGATGTGATCTAAGTCTCAAGAGGCCTTGCAGCTTTTCTCCTGCACTCTTGGAAACTGACTGCCTGTCCTGACTATTCTGTTGGAGACATGTGGCCCAGCTGATAGTGACCACAACTCTAGAGACATCTTTGAAGTCAAGTTAGCCTGTAAAGTCCCAATTTAGCCATTGGATAACTGCTAACTGCAGCTTTAGAAGTGACCCTACATGATATAAGCAGAAGAACTTCCCAGCTGAGCCCAGCCCAAATATGAGCAAATAAAATGGTTACTACTTTAAGTCATTAAATTTTGTGGTAGTTTTTTTTATAACAATAGATAACTGATACCTATGAGTTTATGAAAGCCGAATATTTTCATCTGTTACATCTTCAAAGTGAATAAAAACATATAATTTAATCTTAAGAAACCAACTAGAAACACCCACTTGAAAATCCTCTTACAGCTGAAACATCTTCATCCCTTGAGGTCCATCAAAAGTAATCAGCAGGGACACTGTTTCTCTATTTTTATTTTCCTTAGAGGAGTCAGTGATATGAAATTAACTTTACAGGTCAACCTACAGGCATTTCTTCAGAGACTGAGGACACTTGTTTGGTTAGGCCTATGTTTTATATTGTTTGATAATATATTTAGTGAAATCTACTGACATTGTTTTTCTTTGGAATTTGACTTATTACAATAATAGTTTCCTAATAACAAACTTAGATTTGAAGAGTTTATGAGCAGCAACCATGTGCTGGAAAGTTAAGGGTCTTGTCCTGAGGGGAAGAAAAAAGGGGTGCCCACATTTTACAAAGTTTTATAGGTTTTCTTAGCCTGATTACTAAAGGCAGCAGAAAAAATCACTCTCTTATTATAAAAACATTAAAAATGCTGCCAATATAATCATAAATATAATGCAATTACCTTATCATTGGAAGTGAGTAAAACACTTTGGACATATTATCTCCATTTTACATTGATTTTATGCCAAAAATATTGTCACAATTTTATAGATAAGTAAACTGAGGCTCAAGAAAGTTGAGTGACTTGCTAAGTTCATACAAGTTACCAAGGGATTACTCAAGGACTGAAACCCAGGCTATCTAACTTCAGAGCATATTCGTTTAACTACAATACTAAATGTATTACATTCCTTAGAAACTAAAATACAATGAAAGACATAGGGAAGAAAACGCCCCATGAGCTGTGACATCAAGCCATTATAGAACTGCAAGAAATTGTAATTTAAAGTTATTTTGCTCTTATCTTTACCATTATGCCACCTAAATCATTTCAGATGAAAATGTAACTTGTTATGAGGAAGAAATTAATTCTCTCTAGTACCATTTTTTTCCCTCACAATACCAAGTGGATAGCTTTACTTGAAAAATCATTTTTCCCAAACTAAAACAATATTATCACTTAGGATTTGCCATTGTATAGAAATATGTTTTGTTCATTGTGTAGACTATAATCAAGATTGAAACAAATTCAAAAATCTGTCCCAGGGATATTGTTCAAAATGCCAACAGATGTGAATTCTCTGATAATGCAGGACTACTGTTAGATATGTTTTCTACTTCCAGTGAAATTGGGAAGATTTTATAACTGAGAAAGCAAATTAAGAAAATAAACCCCTTCCTGAGCTATCTCCACTAAGAGAACTCTCCATGGAATACCAACTATATTGAATTCTTTTTGTAATTCAGCTGCAAGGCCTAGTGTTCTGTTATAAACCTCTGGAATAGAGAATCACATACATAGAAATACAGAGCTGTTACAGATGTCAGATGAATGAGCTGGGTAGAAAACCTTTCTGAACCCCTGTGTACACACCACCAAATAAAGTTGTGAAACCAAACCACTTTAGAGCTCATGAATGAGAATGGAGTTTGGGTAGCTCTGAGAAGTTTTCGCCTACAAATTCTCTTTTAAATTGACATTGCCCACAAAGATAGGAAAGGTTTCCAATGTGAAAGCAGCTACTAATTGAGGTGCTCATGCCCCAACCTGAAAGCAAATCACTGCTGTAATAGATCCCAAGATATAAAAGGGATAGGATCTATGGTATTAATTAATTGATTCAGGATTCCCCACTAGCATGCCTTTGACATCTACTATCTTTTTTTCTCTCTCTTTCAGTTTTTTTAATCACTCCCCTAGGCAAGTACAGACAACTATAAACAGGAACAAAGTAGAGAATACAACTGAGGTCATTTAAAAGTCTTTCGTCATGTCATGAAGTGACATCTGTATGATTGAAATAAACCAGACGGCTACTTGTGCTGTGACCACTTCAGGTTATCTTAATAAAATGAGATTGCAAAGGGGTCTTTCAGTACCAGGTATACCCGACGACCTTGATTGTAGAGAACTGGCTGACCCAGCTCAACTTCTCAATTACTGTCTCAGCTGGCTTTTAAATTTTTCTTGCCAAATTTTGTTTCAGTTTGAGTAATCTTTGATCATTTACAATATACCGTTTAAAGTGTTCCTATCGGACAGGAAAATATGTTTTGGGAACACCTTTCTCACATCACGCTCTCTTTGGTGATTGGTAAGGAAAGGAAGAAAGCAAGCATTTGAACATGGACTCTCTTTGTTCCAGATTGAGGGGGTGTGAAACTCAGTAGAAAGGAGATGAAAGCCTAAGATGCTGTATTTTCTCACCAGCATGCATAGTGAAATGCACAGAACACCATTGTTTACAGTATCTCTGGGCTGTGAAGCCGCCGTGATTGCAGCTGGCTGGGGCAGACTGAAGGGTAGCATCACCAGAAAACCAGCTCATTTTAGAAAAACACAAATCCGTTTCACTGCCTGTGGACAAAATTACTGACTGACATGCTAAACCTATTAAATATGTATTTTGCAAATTTTGAAATGAGGAAAAATGCTACATAAAAATTTTTACAGATGCTGAATGATTGTAAATGTGGTTAGAGATGTGGGACTTGCTCCAACTTTGTTCTTTCGTGGATTGCTATTAGCTTACATTTGAAATCTCTGTTGGCCACGTATTTCACATTGTTCTTCCAAATGTAATCATTTCTCTCTTTTATCTGATCTCCTACAGTCTCTCTGTTTTCATCAATATCTGACAGCAATTCCCAAAGATCCAATATAGTCTACTCTAATATCCTTATGTGTACTCTCTTCTCTCTTTGAAATCTAATACCTTAGCAGTGAAATAATTTATTGTGCTTTATTTAGACTTTTATTTTTTGCATGTGTTTTGATATTATCCTTTTGAAATGAGTTATTTGGAAATTTAAACCAACTGTTCACCAAAAGTTATGAAAGCATGATTAAGAATTTTTCTCTCTTTTTAAATCCCCTTTAAACCTTCATTTTTGTGTGTGTGCTATGGCAAATGCCACAACATCCATGGGTTTGGCAATGATGGGAAAATGAAGATGAATACTTCTTCGAGCCCTAGCTAATGGGTAAAGCCATACAGAAGATCCAATGAGCCAGAAAAATCAGTGACATTTTATTTTTCTCAGTAACCCTTAGTTTATATGGTTGTCAGAACCTGGTGATGTTTAATTCACTGAATATGACCTTCTGGTGAAACAACTATGCCACCAATGTACTTGCTAATAAATAAATGAGAGCTATGTTTTGGTTCCAAATTGCATATATTGTATTTCTGTTCATCTTGAGTCTTGGAGACATGCATTTATAAGCACTATCTCAGAATAAGTTTTTGTGGGTACAGGACAGTAATATGTGCACTGTTAAATTAAAGGGAAAACTTGTTCCAGTGAAATAGTTGGCAGAAAACTATAAAACTTGATGGATAGAAAAATACGCCTTTCAGTGAAAAAGAAAAAGCACACATTTCAGTGAAAAAGAAAAATCAGGCCTCTGAGCAGCATCTAGTGTTTTCACTATTCATCCCTTTCCAGTGTTTAAGACCAGTCCACTTTCAAATAGCCATTCTCTTTTTTGCTCTTCCCTTTTACTCAAGAAAATTGTCCCTTGGTTGTGCCAAAAATTTGAGGCGAGAATGAAAAATATTTTGTTTTGTTGCTAGCCTGTGAATTTTTTTTTTTTTTTTTTTTTTTTTTTTTTTTTTTTTTTGCCAGTGTGGTGGTTGGGATTTTTTTTTTTTTTTTCTTTCTTACATAGCTCTATTCCTGGCAGGATAGATCTTGATGTACAAATAAAATTCCATTATAAATAAGTAAACTACAGTTGGAATAAACAAGTAAAATTGGTTTGGAGTCTGGAAAAAAATCTTTTTCTTATTCTTCTGCTCATGCAAGATATACTTTTCACTGCTTATTACTGAAGATCATTCCTCACCACCAGAGCGAGCAAGCAAAGAGAATACCCAGTAAAGAAAACAAGCTTCCATTCTCTTTTTGTTTTGGGACAGAGCCTTGCTGTGTCACTCAGGCTAGAGTGTAGTGGCGTGATCATGGCTCTCTGTAACCTCGACCTTCTACGTTCAAGTGATCCTCCCACCGTAGCCCCCTGAGTAGGTGGGACTATAGGTTTGCACCACCATGCTCACCTAATTTCTGAAATTGGGGAAGTGGGGGAATTTCTTTCCGTTTTTCGAAAGAGAAGTTCTCACTATGTCACTCAGGCTGTTCTTGAACTCCTGGCCTCAAGTGATCCTCCTACCTTGACCTCCCAAACTGTTGGGATTACAAGTGCAATCCACTACACCAGGCCTCTGTTCTCTTCTAACCAAGATATGAACATATGAATCAAGCAGTCTCCGTAGGTCCTGAGCATCTTGAAGATAGCTACAGGATGCTCATTCTGCCAACAGAGTTTTATCTGTAAAGACTATGTCTTTTCCATATAGACATGAGTGACCATACTCATTCATTTAATAGAAGCATATTAAATGTTTTAGGTGCTCTGGATACAAAGAGTGTACAAATCAAAGACAGCTGCCTTCACTCAGCTATTCACATTTGCATAAGGTTTAGTGGTTTTAATTGTTGAGCCAACCAATTAATTATATGATATTGATTAAACCTGAATTATGTACCAAAGTTATGTTACTCTATTAGGCATTAGGACACAAAGACTTGATCCTAATTCTCAAGGAGCTCTCAATCTAGCAGTGGAGAAAGACGTCTAAGGCAATACATATGGCAAATTACTATAATTGTCCTGGTGAACCACAATAGAGCGAATGTTCAATACTAGTGGGCCATGTAATTTTGGTAGTCAGTGGGTTTTTTTTAATCTCCAATAGCCAATATTTTCCCTAGACCTACCATATCAGAAGTTGGCATCAACTAGATGTGACCTCCCTTTTCTTATATGTTTACCTATGCTTTACAAAATCTGCACTATGAAAATTAGTTGTTTGTCTATGTCAAATTTAATTCACTGCATAAATTCAGAGTTTGCCAGTTCAAAAATTGTGATGCACCAGATACTTGCCATCATAATTACTCTGGAGATTAAAGTAGTTCAATCTTGGTTCTCATACACTAAAGTTTAATTATTAAAGGACAAAACTGATCTTTACAGATATGTTTTTAGCAGCATGTAACTCTCATAATCTGGAGCCCAGAGATGGTTTTGTTATGTGAGCACCAGTATAAATTAGACATAAGATATATTGATGCAAGCAAGAATGAATATTTTAAACAAACAAAAATCAGCAAGTGTGATGACAATGCTTAAATAAAAGCTATTCTGAAGATACACACTCTTATGGAAAAATAAAACAAGATTAAGATTGCTTTTATGGCATTTGATATGTAGCTGTACAAAGATCTCCCTGATCATGTCTGGATGAGATACTCCTTCTAAGAGCTATTGGGGCACCACATGTATACCTTAGACTAATACCACATGACACTGAAATTCCCTGCTTCGATGTCTGTGTCTCCAGCTAGAGTACAAACAATGATGGTCCAGCGATACCTGGTTCTGGCTGCGTGCATAGTAGACACTCAATATTTTTTCATTTTGAATTGATTCACAGGCACAAGTTCCAGCCAAGTGTTTAATTATCATTCCATCAACCTATATGGCAATTTACTTAATCATGATAAAGAAAGGGATAAATTGGACTCCAAGGTTATTTTGACAAGGGGTGGTACTACATTAAAAAGTCCTGCTAGGGCATAACATTAAAAGGAATTTTAGTACCATGAAGTCTATGTTTTTCTTTTTTAAAACAGATATTGCTTAATCTTCATGCTTGTCAACTTGTAACTCAAAGGGCCTCAGGAGTTCATGCTAAAATTGAGACATCAAGGAATAAATCTGAGATGTTTGCTACATTTGAGGCAAAGTGAATGTACCAAGCATTGGCAGGGAGGAAATGCCGTTTCTGGTCACCTTGTAGACTACTGACCTCTCAAGATATGTCCAAGGATAAAAATCAAAACCGTTTCCAACAGGGCTCCATTTAGTGGTCACATTCTTGAATATTTCATCTTGTCACAATTTTTATCCACATTATATCTAGAAAATGATCTCAAAAGTTTTCTTTTTTTTTTTTTTCTTTCTGCAAAGTGGCAGAATTATTTTTGCTCAACTTGGAGCAGCACAACTTATTTTTTTCCTTAAACTTTTTGATAGGTTTTTTAAAAAGTCTCCTTTGTAATGGCCTTACCTTCCTTCAAGTAAAGTCAATGGACAAAGGAAGAATACATAATAATTTATATATTTATTTATGAAGAAAGAACTGATTGAATACATACTAGTTATGAGAGAGCAGGAAGAATTGCCATAGTAAAAAAGAATCTAAAATGAATAAAACAGGAATCTTTTTTAAGAGGCTCACAATATAATCAAGATGATATACAGGCAAATGTTATATTGCAATATTATTTGTAATAACAAATGATTACGGTTATTCTAAGTAGCTATGCTGCAATTCATTTAGTCAATAATTATTTATTCAGCATCTACTCTGCTAGACATGAGGCTAGGCACCAGGAATGTGATAGTGAACAAGACTCAGCTTACTACCCTCATGGAGCTGGCATTCAAGAGGGGAAACAGACAATAAATGAATGAATACATTAAATAATAAAATATCTACAACAATAAAGAAGATGATTTGCTCTAAAAAGGAAAGAAAAGGGTGCTGTGATAGAAAATGGCCGAGTTTACCATCACAGAGAGTTTACCATCACAGAGAGTTTACCGTCACAGAGAGTTTACCGTCACAGAGAGTTTACCGTCACAGAGAGTTTGCCGTCACAGAGAGTTTGCCGTCACAGAGAGTTTGCCGTCACAGAGGGTTTACCGTCACAGAGGGTTTGCCGTCACAGAGAGTTTACCATCACAGAGAGTTTACCATCACAGAGAGTTTACCATCACAGAGAGGAGTTTACCATCACAGAGAGTTTACCATCACAGAGAGTTTACCGTCACAGAGAGTTTACCATCACAGAAACTTTACCATCACAGAGAGTTTACCGTCACAGAGAGTTTACCGTCACAGAGGGTTTGCCGTCACAGAGAGTTTACCATCACAGAGGGTTTACCGTCACAGAGAGTTTACCGTCACAGAGAGTTTACCATCACAGAGGGTTTGCCGTCACAGAGAGTTTACCGTCACAGAGGGTTTGCCGTCACAGAGAGTTTACCGTCACAGAGGGTTTGCCGTCACAGAGAGTTTGCCGTCACAGAGAGTTTACCGTGAGAGTTTACCGTCACAGAGAGTTTACCGTCACAGAGGGTTTGCCGTCACAGAGAGTTTACCGTCACAGAGAGTTTACCATCACAGAGAGTTTACCGTCACAGAGAGTTTACCGTCACAGAGAGTTTACCGTCACAGAGAGTTTACCGTCACAGAGAGTTTACCGTCACAGAAACTTTACCATCACAGAGAGTTTACCGTCACAGAGAGTTTACCGTCACAGAGAGTTTACCGTCACAGAGAGTTTACCGTCACAGAGAGTTTACCATCACAGAGAGTTTACCATCACAGAAACTTTACCATCACAGAGAGTTTACCATCACAGAGACTTTGCCATCACAGAGAGTTTGCCGTCACAGAGAGTTTACCGTCACAGAGAGTTTGCCGTCACAGAGAGTTTACCGTCACAGAGAGTTTACCGTCACAGAGAGTTTACCGTCACAGAGAGTTTGCCGTCACAGAGAGTTTACCGTCACAGAGAGTTTGCCGTCACAGAGAGTTTGCCGTCACAGAGAGGAGTTTACCGTCACAGAGAGTTTGCCGTCACAGAGACTTTACCATTACAGAGATGTGATGATGAAGACCCCTCTAACTGCGTAACACTCAAACTCATACCTGAAGAAGAGATATCAGTCATGCAAAAGATTTAGGGAGAGATGCCACTGGAAGAAATAATTGCTAGTGCTAAGGGTTATAGGTGTGATTCTATTCAAATGTCACATCCTAGGGACATAGATGGAGCTGGAGGCCATTATTCTAGCAAACTAACACAAACAGGAAACCAAATACCACACGTTCTCACTTCTAAGTGGGAACTAAATGATGAGAGCACATGAACACATAGAGGGGAACAACCCACACTGCAGCTTATCGGAAGGTGGAAGGGGGAGGAGGGAGAGGATCAGGGGAAAAAAAACTAATTGACACTATGCTTAATACCTGGGTGATAAGATAATCTGTACAACAAACCCCCATGACACAAGTTTACCTATGTCACAAACCTGCACTTGTACCCCTGAACTTAAAATATAAGTTTAAAAAAAAAAAAAAAAAGCTCCCCTGAAACCCTCCAGGCAAAGCAGCAGAATGAGTGTTCCTTTCCTGGTACTTGATTACATCATAAATCATGCTGCTTTGGGTCATTCCACATTATGTTGAATTATTTGTGTAGAAGCCTGATTTATCACTAGGCTGAGTTTTCATTCACCGTTGATTTACTGTACCTATAGCAATATGTGTCACAAAGTGTTTTGGGGTTTTCTTCCCTCTCCTTTCGTCTATCAGGTTCGAACACATACCAAGGGGAGGATATGAGAAGGGTGCAGACTCTGTTGCATAATGCCTATCAAATAATCCGTGTAGTGTGAACGTTTTCTCATTTATCCCACATGCTGAGAGTAGAATAGCTTACTTTTCCCTTATATTCTTCTTCTCCAAAAAAGAACCTATCATAATCTGGGCCATCGCAGTAGGGGAGTCTTGGGGGCAGAACTGATAACCACGCAGAGAAGAACATGGGAACTCAGGGGTGAGAAACAAAAAGGATCTAGAGTAGGTGAAAGAATAGAGGAAGAGATAGGAGATGAATGGGAACAAAGCTTCTCTGTACCTTAAATGACGAGAAGGCCTTTGAGGATGGAGGACTGAGGCTCTGAATACATAAAAGAATCTGATCAGTTACCCAAATCCCCAAATTGTCTTGAGAATTTTGTTCTATTTTGTTACATATTTGTTATAATTTTGCTATAAGAATTTTGTTGTATACTTCCCAATTGGAGAACTTACACAAAATTCTTGTATCAAAACGTTTTTGTTATAAGCATTATTCTTTTGTTGTAAGAATTTTGTGTAAGTTCTCCTATTGGGAAGTATATAATGCCAATCTGCATAGTTGAACAATTTTATATAATTTTCTAAACTCAATGTGTGTTTTCTCTATTCATAGTTTGGAATATGTGAGCCTCAGATAGCCCTACTCTTGCTTACCAAAGAGAGAAGCAAAATGATGGGTTTGTAAATAGTAGGAGTTCAATGATTTCTCAGTGAATGTTAATTAAATAAAATTCAAAGCAAAAGCAATTTCATTATTATTCTAATTCTATTGCATGATTTGAAATAAAATTAGCTTTCTCAATCCAGACTCCTGCAACGGGAAGGAGTAAATGCACATCGATTATAAAAACACCGGGGAGAAAAGGCACACAATATTCTATAATAAAATAAAACCTGTATACAAAGAATTAATTAGTTTAGATACAATATTTAAGTCTTAAAAGCACAGTATGGGGAAATATAAAATGTCTAGAGTAATTTAAATTGTGAGGAAAAAATTTTCTTTAGGATGTCTCAAGGGGATCTTCATAGGCAGGAGGGTATGGTACTAATACTAGGAAAACCAGTGATGAATTATATAATTTTTCACACTTTGCAGGGCTTACTTTTCTAAAAAGTACCATAACTGAAAAAATTTATTTTTTCAAGATCAATGCCCTACAGAAAATTTATGAAAGTCAACAAAAATGGCATTGTATTTTTACACACTGTCATAAAAGCTCAAGAGGCTCTGCTTCTGAAACAAACAGAGTATTTTAAAATCAAAACAAATGCTTCAGTTGGTAGCTAATGTTAATCATGATAGGCTAAATCATGCTGTAGTAACAAATCACTTCCAAATACCAGTGGCTAACCACACAAAGCTTATTCCTCAATTATGGTAGGGTTTGGTTCTAGTAATCGCTCTTATTGGACTAATCCTCCAGCAGGTAATATTTGCAAACACAAAATATAAAGAGTAACTACCTGGAGGCACTTGAAAGTGACCAAACCAGGCAAGTACCCGAGAAAAGTCAATGGTAGGAGAAGGGAACAGCACTGGTAAGTTTCTGAATTGTAAAAGAACTGTAACCCGATGGCAGGCCCCAACCTGATCTCTCAGGGCTAAGAAAACAGATAGAAAAAGCATTCATCTAAGTAGCTTCAAGAACCAGGCTCCAAGCAGCATAGCAAAGGCTAAAAGAACAGAAATGAGTCTGCTATTGTTAAGTACAGGGGAGACAGAGCTTGTATTTTGAGTTCAGCCAACTTAACTGTCTTCCATAAACAAATGAATACTCTGTGAAGGAAATAACAATTGAGTGTCTCCACAACAAAACATTCACAATATCCAGAAAAGATACAAAATTATTTTACAGTCAGATAAAAACCAGAAAACAATCCAAATTTAAAATTAGCAGGCAAACATTTTAAAATAGCGATTACAACTATGCTTAAGAATATAAAGAAAAATAGGTTCAGAATCAACTAAAATGTGCAAAATTCTAACCTAGAAATAGAAAGTACAAAAAAAAAAAAGAAAGAAAAGAAAAGAAAAAACAAATAGAACTTCTAGAACTAAAAAATACAATATCGGAGAAAAAAACGTTCACTGGCTGGGCCTAACAGCAGTTTGGAAATGATAGAGCAAAAAGGTAGTAAGCATGAAAATAGATTAATAGAAATTATCCAAACTTGAAATCAGTGGAAAACAACATGTTTTAAAAAACAAAAAAAGTCTTAGGATACCTTTTGAACAAATTTCAAGAGGTAATTATAGCTCTATAAGAGAAGACAGATAATAGCAAAGAATAAGTTTTTGAGGAAATACTTACTGAAATTACATAAGTTAATAAAAATTAAAATAAATAAATTTCAGATTCAAAAAGTTCTATGTTTAAGACAGATATATATGTAAATAAAATTGACTAGGCACATTATAGTCAAACTGCTCAAAACCAACTATAAAGAAAAAATCTTGAAAACCGGCAGAGGAAAAAAGGCACATTACATAAAAGAGAGCAAATATTTGATTAAAGCTATTTGTAACTTCTCATCAGTCACAATGGAGGCCAGAAAATATTGGAACAACATCTTTAATGGCAAAATAGAAAAAAATCCCAACAACCTCTCAACCCAGAAATTTTTATATAAGAAAATTTTTATTAAAAATATATATTAAAATTTTTTATAAGAAAATAAGAGAATTTGTCACCAGCAAACCTATACTATAAAAAGTAATAAAGGGGATACTTCAGGCTAAAGAAAAATGATTCCAGATAAAAAGTCAGAACTTTAAAAAAGAATAAGGAGCCCCAGAAATCATAAATATAAAGCTCTACATTTTACTCTTAATTTTTTAATACAATTTTTTAAAGCAAAACAAGAATAATTTATTATGGCATTTTATAATGTATGTAGATGTAATATATGTGTATATAAGAGAAGAAAAGAGGTAAATAGCCTTATGTGGTTGCAAGTTTGTTATATTTTATAGTAAATGATGCAATATTAATACTAGACTCTGAAACTGAAAGATATATATTGTAATCTCTTAACCATTAAAATTAATGAAAAGGAGTATAGCCAAAATGCTGATAGGTATGTTAGAAAAGAATTTTAAAAACAATCAGTTAATCTAAAATAAGCCAGGACAGAAGAAACTGAGGAACAAAAATTGAAAGGACAACTATAAAAAAAAGTCAGATCTAAAACCAACTATCTCGAAAATGCTATTAAGTATAAATGCTCTAACACTCCAAGCAAAAGGCAGAGATTGTTCGAATAAATTTTTAAAAGGAAGACTCAACTACATTCTATCAATAAGACATATATTTTAAATATAAATACACAGATACGTTGAAAGCACACAAAAAGGCCAAAATGACTATATCAAGATCAGACAAAGAATATTTCAAGACAAAGAGATAACCAGAGAGAGGGATATTTCATAATGATGCAAGGGTCACTTCCTCTGCATAATACACCAACACAAAAATCATAGGTATAGGCCGGGCACAGTGGCTCACGCCTGTAATCCCAGCACTTTGGGAAGCTGAGGCGGATGGATCACGAGGTCAAGAGATCAAGATCATTCTGGCTAACATGGTGAAACTCCATCTCTACTAAAAATACAAAAAATTAGCTGGGCGTGGTGGCACACACCTGTTGTCCCAGTTGCTTGGGAGACTGAGACAGGAGAATCGCTTGAACCTGGGAGTCGAAGGTTGCAGTGAGCCGAGACTGGGCCATTGCACTCCAGCCTAGGCGACAGAGCAAGACTTCATCCAAAAACAAAAACAACAACAACAACAACAACAAAATCACAGATATATATTAATATCTACCTAATCATAGAACTTCAAAACACATGAAATGAAAATTGATAGAATTAAAGGGAGAAATAGAAAAATCCAAAACTGTAGTGAGAGATTTTAGAGCCCTCGCTAAGCAATCAATAGAACAACTTGAGAAAAAAAAATATTAAAGATATGGAATATTTCAATGAACAACGCCATTAACCATTTTGACCTAATTGGTATTCATAAGGTGCTCCAGCCAACAACTAGAAGGTGCATTTTCTTTTCCAGTGCACATGGAACATTAAATGTTTATATTCAAAAAAAGGCCTAAAATCAATGACCAGAATAGTCCTTAAAAGCTTTTCCAATTCAGGAATCTGGGGGAAAAAAATTCCAAATCCAAAATAAGTAGTAAGGAAAACATGATAAATATGAGTAAAAATCAATGAAAAATATGAAGGACTGAAAACAGATAAATTAACAAAGTTCCTGTATAAACCTATTTGTTAGTGACTGACTGAATTAACACTTGTTGAGACAAAGTGAGCCAGCGAATGAAGTCCTGAAATACACAGTGTGAACATCAGTAATACTTTAATTTCAAGATACTCCTATATCTGACCAAGTTCATCGTATATCTGACCAAGTCCTTTTGACAAAGAAAATAACAAGACCAAATGGCTTTCCTATCGAATTATATTCCTCACTCACACAAATCCTGCTGTAGGTTTAGGTGACCCTCCAGGATGACTTTTTCCGTGACTCAACAATGCAGCCTATTTTATGTCTCTACCATCTCAATAAGAGACCCCCTGGATCACTGAGGTAGGGAAAAAAAATTGAATTTCTTTTTCATAGTCTCATTCTGGAAGTGATTCATCACTCTTATGCACAGTTTATTGGCTAGAACTCATCATTTGACTTCACTTACCTTTAAAAATTGAAAAATGTAGCTTTTTAAAAAATATATTTCTAGGAGTGAGGACTATGAAACAGGATTTGGTGAACATTTAGCACTGCTGCTTACAAAGAGCTCTTTTCTATTATCATTTTTGTCAGATGGTCAGATGGTCAGAAAGTATCATAATAGGTGAAACCAACTTTTTTTATAAAAACAAATTTATTTGGATTGGACTCTGAAATTTGTATATTGTTTTCCAGTTAGCCTTCTTATTGTTATTACTTTTGTAAGTCTCTACAAAATGTCTGATCATTAAAAATAAATCATATTACTTAAAGGCAATTTGGCTGAGTTTGAAGTTCTAGTCTTGTATCTATATTCTGAAAGAATGAGGCACAAAAAATATCCACTCTGTGTTTGCAATACTTCCAGGGACTTACTCGAGTTCGGCGACGAAGAAGGGAAGGATGTGCAGCAATCATTCTTTCCCCGTTCTTTTAAGTAAACAGAATAAAATCAAATTTTAATATACAGATGCAAAAAGTTTTGTCTTTAAACTATAGTTGGTAAATCCATAGTTAGCAAATGAGAACTGTGTGCTGCAGATTGAACAGGAGCCTTAGTGGAGAGTTTGTGCAATCACTCTGCTCTGAAAAGGCTGCAGGAAAAACCATTGTTTGCTGTAAGTACAATCCCACTGGAGAAAGCATTGAAATCCAATGTGTGTGAGATTAAGCCTGAGTTGCATTTTGTGATTTGATTCTTTAAAAATATTTAATCTGAGAAAAATAAATGTATGCAGCTAGTCCTCAATACATTGAAACTACATCTAAAGAGCAGTAACAAGCACTAAGTGGGAGGAAAGGCATTGAGCAGGGCGGGGCAGACATCATCAGCTAGAGGGGTGGAGTACACAGGGGAAAAATAATGCAGGAACCCAGAGATGTGGCTTTCAAGTCTGACAAACAGCAGCTCAAATCTTGTCCTTTCCTCTGAGTAGCTTTGTTAGCTGGGAACAATTATTCCACTTTTGGAAGCTCAGTTTCTACCTCTCCAAAATGGAAATAGTCAAATTTATTTTATAAGACTGTGATGAGGCTTGACTGTAACTGCGTCTGGGACATAGGAAATACTCAAACAATCTAGTGATGGTTATTGCCAAGGAGGTAGGGGGATTCAGAAAGCTTTTGGCTGAAAAATGTTTTAGAGTTGTGGTGGCATAATTATAGTCACAATTTATTTCACTTCACTTAATATAAATGGGCATCACCAGAAGCAAACAATATTCTATTATACTTTTTGTAGTTTTTCCTATTTCTAATTTATTTACACTTTTAATACACACACACACAAACACAGAGAGAGAGAGAGAGATCTCCATCTTTTTTTCTTCCTCTGTGCTGGTTAGCACATGACTGAACTGAAACTTGTTGAGACAAAATGAGACAGAGTGAAGTCCTGAAATAAACAGTGTGAACATCAGTAATGCTTTAATTTCCATGTTTCATGGTTATGCAAGCCCACTGACTTGGAATTTCAACATAACCTTGAACCATCACCAACTTTAATTTTCTTCACACTTCAACCAGTAGTAATTGGGCCCTCCCTCCCTCCTGCTGCTGCTGCTGGCATTTTTGTTATTGCCTTTCCTTTGCTTTCATTGACTTTGTTTAATTCTTTTTGGCAGCTGTGAGAGCTGGATGCCAAACCCCTGTGCTTGTCACATCAGAGCTATGATTCCCACTCTTGCTGCACGGCGGGCTGAATTGTGCCTCTGATTCCTAAAGAAAGATACCTTGGTGAGATCTCTGGTCTTACCAAGAGCTTTTCTCTCAAGCTGCCATTGGGAGCAGAGGCTTTAGGGTCCAGTACAACTGGATTCAAATTCTGGCTCAGTTTCCTATTGTTGAAGCAATATTGGGCAAGTTATATGATCTATGGGAGCCTCAACTTCCTCTTTTCTAAATCGGAGATTAAAATAGTATTTGCCTCAAAGGGTTGTTTGGGATTAAACTAACTAGCATCGGTAAAGTGTGCCTGGATGGTATTAAGCTCAATAAATGTTAGCTACTACTATTTCCCTTTTCCACGATGAGCTAGCTCCCCGCTTCAATTCATCCTTAGTTGCAGTGTTTGGGCACCCATGAATAGCTTTTCATGGTGGATCTAGAGGGCTCTGGGATCATTCTTAGCACAGTGCTGAGATTTATTCCCATATGTGTAGTGTGTCCTAGAGTTTTCTTTTTTCTTTTTTTTTTTTTCATGCTAGTTCTTTTTTTTTTAATTTATTTATTATTATTATACTTTAAGTTGTAGGGTACATGTGCATAACGTGAAGATTTGTTACATATGTATACTTGTGCCATGTTGGTGTGCTGCACCCATCAACTCGTCATTTACATCAGGTATAACTCCCAATGCAATCCCTCCCCCCTCCCCCCTCCCCATGATAGGCCCCGGTGTGTGATGTTCCCCTTCCTGAGTCCAAGTGATCTCATTGTTCAGTTCCCACCTATGAGTGAGAACATGCGGTGTTTGGTTTTCTGTTCTTGTGATAGTTTGCTAAGAATGATGGTTTCCAGCTGCATCCATGTCCCTACAAAGGACACAAACTCATCCTTTTTGAAGGCTGCATAGTATTCCATGGTGTATATGTGCCACATTTTCTTAATCCAATCTGTCACTGATGTGTCCTAGAGTTTTCATAACGAAGTACCACAAACTAGGTGACTTAAAACAACAGAAATCTAATTGAACAGTTCTGAAGACACAAAGCGCAAAATTAAGATGTCAGCGGGACCACACTCCATCTGAAACCTGTTGGAGAGCATCGTTGTCTCTTCTTAGCTTTTGTTGTTTGCCAGAAATCCTTGGTGTTTTTGGCTTTTAGCTGCATCACTCTAATGTTGGCTTCTATTGCCATGTGGTCATCTTCTCCCCATGTGTCTCTGTGTCATCACATGGCATTCTCTTATTTGTGTCTCTCCCTTTCTTCTTCTTCTAAGAACACTCGGCCAGGCACGGTGGCTCACACCTGTAATCCCAGCACTTTGGGAGGCCAAGGTGGGCAGACGACCTGAGGTCAGGAGTTTGAGACCAGCCTGACCAACACGGAGACCTTGTCTCTTCTAAAAATACAAAATATTAGCTGGGCTTGGTGGCTCATGCCTGTAATTCAAGCTCTATTCAGGAGGCTGAGGCAGGAGAATCCCTTGAACCAGGGAGGCAGAGTTTGCTGTCAGCCAAGATTGCGCCATTGCCATCCAGCCTGGGCAACAAGAGTTAAACTCCTTCTTAAAAAAACAAAACAAAAAAATTATTCATAATGGATTAAGGGTAAACCCTACTCCAGTATGACCCTATCTTAACCAATTATATTGATAATAACCCTATTTCTATTAAGGTTACATTCTGAGGCTCTAGGGGTTAAGGAGTCAACATATCTCTTTTGGGGACAAAATTCAACTCATAATATGTGAGCTCTTTTTTTTTTTGACCAGTGCCAGTTACCATTTGCATCTGCTGATGCTTCACGGTAGGTGAGTTGCTGTCAGGATGTGGTAATGGGAAGTGGCTGGTGTGGGCTTCTGGTTGGCTCCACTAGAAAGGACTGCATTGAGTTAGCACCAGAACAGTTATTCTTAAACTTGGGAAGACATTGGAATTGGCTGGGGAGTTTATGATGCCTACGTCCCACCCTGAGTGATTCTAATTTGGTCTGAGATAAAGCCTAGGTATTAGGATTTTCAAAAATGTCCTAGGTGATTGCAATGTTCAGGCATGTCTGAGAACCACTGGACTAGAAAAACTCAAAGCTAGCGGTGGCAGTTTTTCTGCTTGATTTAAGTAACCCAAATTGAAAAAAAATAGGCTTGTATTTGCTTATCCAAAATCCTTAAAGTCATATGTATTTGCAAGTTCATATTTAGGATTCCCGTTGTAGAATTTTAAAAAGTATTACAGAGCACATATAATATAGTAGCATATGTAGTATATAAAACTCCTAGTGGGGTCAGGATAGCACCCCTAATCAAACAATACTTTTGTAGTGAAACATATAAACATTTACATTATAAAGAAAGCTATGTCAATTCAAGTCAGGTTTTGACACCAAAGGAGACTTGGTGTCATGTTTAGACAAAAAAAAAATTAAATAAAATCAGTTCTTTATAGATTCTGGAACTGAGGATAAGGTATTGTGAATGTAATTATAAAACTCATCATTACAGAGTCCAATTATTATGTATCAACACTGTATTCTTGGCTGAAGCAGTCATAGGTGTAAATAAAGAAAGAGATCTGCTGTAGGGCCAGAAAAGTCACTACTGATCACCCAGTTCTTTCTAGCAGAACCTACTCCCAAAGCCATTTTCACTTCTGCAGAGTTATGTTAGTTATTTTCAAACTGACCACCAAAGCAACAAAGAAATTCCAGGTGTTCATTTATGGCTGCTGCCTCATTTGAAACCTGTACTAGATTGAAATATGTTGCCCCAAAATTTATGCCCTTCCCCAAATTTGAGAATGTGAACTTATTTGGAAATAGAGTTGTAGATGAAGGCATATGAGAGAAGAATGAGTCTTTAATTCAATGTAATAATCACCCTTATAAGAAGAGGAGAAAAGACACAGAGATAGACACGTACAGAGGGAAGACAAAGTGAAGACACGTGGAAATCACCATATGATGATGATGACAGGATTGGTTTACACAGCTGCAAGCCAAGGAAGGCCAAGGATTGTTGGTAACACCAGAAACTAAGAGAAAGACATGGAGGAAGTTCTCCCTTAGATCCTTCAGGGAAAGCATGGCTCTGCTCACTCAGGTTTTGGACTTCTATTCTCTTGATTGATGAGAGAATAAATTTCCATTGTCTTAAGCCACCAAGTTTGCAGTAATTTGTTATGGCAGCCCTAGGTAAATAATATAAAACCCTCAGAATTGTACGGGAGAGAGAAGACGTAGCTTGTGCTTTGTTTGATAAGACTCTTCTTTACTATTATTCTTTGATTAGCTGCACAATAAAGATAATCATAATACAACTATTATTTGTGTATGTGGAGTGGGGGGTGGGAGAGAGAGAATGGGAGTATATTTTCCTCCAACACAGAAAAAAGGGGGTCTTAAGGCACACTAGGACACTAGAAATATTTATTACTCCAAGACTTTTTTTAAAAGTAGTATTTCCATTAGTTTCTAACTGCAATGAAACCAGAAAAGGGACAATAGAAATGCTTGTGTAATCCAAGAAATGAATTCAATCAAAAGATGTTTATTAAACTGTTCAATATAAGCAAGTCACAGGGACAGATGATTGTCAATGTAAAATGTATAAGAAGGGGAATAGATAAGTAAATCAGAGAAGAAAGCAATCATTTGCTGGGCTAATGATTGTGTATCTTAGCAACATTGGATGGGTAAAGTGACTAATAGAAAGAGATGGATGAAAATAACACAGACAAAGGAAAACCTGGTAATGTATTTAAGAGACATAAGTCAAAGGTACATCAGTTGACCTTCCCACCTTCTTCAATCCATACCTCTCAACAACACATACACACATCCCTATACATTCTAGAATTCCTGTCAGCAACACCCAGCAGTCATAAACTCTCTAAAATTCTCCACTGCCTTCTCTCTCTAAGGGACAGGAGAGTGCACTAATCATGTAAAATACGTATGCGACATGAATGAGTGGATCAGGATCAGGACGGTCTTTTATATCAGGCTCAAGATGACTTCTGAGAGTAAGGCACTCCAATAAATTATAGGCCTGAGGAGCCCTTAAGGAGCTTCTATCCATTTTTAGACATATTATTTGCTTTAAAAAGTGACTTAAGAATGCTTACAAAGTCACAAAATGCCAAGTATAAGTATTTAACTGTTCTTTGCAGCTTTGCAAACATTTCCCATGTTATTGAATTTGATTTCTGATAAGAAAGGTAAAGTTATTATTATTAATATCCACTTAATACATGAGAAGGTAGGTGACTTACCACAACTGGCAAGTAACAGGGAACGGTCTTGGAACCAGGTCTTGTGACTTCAGATCCAAGCTTTTAGCTTTTAGCACTTTTACCAATAACTCCACACAGAGAAGCACACTGTAGTATAAGAGGTGAACTCTATAACTTTGAATTTGAGAGGTTGGACTTTAGAATCAGACACATGTAGGTTTGAAGAACAGTTCAGTCTCTTAACTTCCTGGGTAACTTCAAGCAAGTTATTTAATTTATTTCAGCCTCTGTTTTCGCAGCAGAAAAATTAGGTGTCTTTTATCTACACAAAGATGTTAGTAAGGATTAATGACCTAATAACCACAAATCTTGGTGATTGGAAGATGGTACAGTATTAATAATTGAAAAATTACATGGAAACTTTTTAGAGGCATTAAGCGTATACAAAATAGCCAGGTGAGATACACTGGGACAGAAAGCCAATTGTTCCTCCTTCTGTGACATCCATTACCAGATATTTGCTTTCATGTTGGCCTCATCAAATGCTCTCTTGCCCACTTTACCATCCAATTTGGAGAGAGGAGGGGGTTTGAGATAAGATCTATAAGTATGAGTATCTCTATGGAGTTATTAAATTGTTATTGTCATCCCCAGCCCTGTAATCATGTGTAGGTGACCAATAAATAGCAGTTCTTCCAAGATAGCATCGGGGGGTTGCCCACAATTTCTCCGATGATTTTTGTAATCGATAGCTCTGTCTGAAAATGACGGTTGTGACCTTTGTTATTTCGGTGAAAGTTACTCTGTAATTACTAATTTTGCAACTTATCACAGGATATGTGACTCGCTCATAGGAAATAATAAATAACCAGAGTCATGAGAAATAATTTCCTGAAACATTAATTGCAATGAAGAAAAACTGCCCAGTGAAAGGAAGTGATTTACTCAAAGAACAGGACTGTTCCTGGCCTAATGATTAACTTGAAGTTTCAGGAAGTGTGGTACCTATCTCCGGCAGGTAGAGGAAAGCATTCCACAGATGCCTTCAAGGTGGAGACCTCCATTTTGGGGCAAACAAAATTAACGATCAGGAGATTTCCAAGGGCATTTAACCAGTCTTGGTCAGATGAAAAAAAAAAAAAAGTGAACATAGAAATGGAGAAGTAAGATACAAAGTACAGCTACTACATAGTTGATGAAAATGAAAAAAAAAAAAAGTTTAGGAAAAGTTGCCAGAGTATTTTTTGAAAGCTAAAGACAAAAAATTAACAGTATTATATTTTTCTTTTTTTGCTAGGGAGGGGTAACCAGTACAGAAGAAATCATGATATGACTCAGGGCAGGGAAAAGAAGGGTAAGGAGAGAAAGGGAGTCATTTATATGATCTGTCGGCAGAGTGAGGCATGAAAGAGCACAATCTCTAGACCCAACACTGTTTTGAGAGGAGGATTAACCAGGAGGAAACATTTCCGAGAGAGCCATGGGGCCTGTATCAGCAAGTTTTCTTCCTGCTGATGCAGTTCTTGCAACTGGAATAATGAAAAGCTAATTATGCATTTAACCTACAATAATCTCTGTTTTCATCTTTCAATTAGAAGGAGGTAAAACCTTTTCGAATTGTTGGGATGTGTGTCTTAAGGAATGTGTTTAAAGATACAGAGATGCTTGGGCCCATGAACAGCTTCTAGGATATCTTTGTGCAAATTTGAAGAAGGTACCTCTTCTGGGGCGCCACAGCCCCAAGGGCACAGGGTTGACTTGGCTAATCCTTGGCACTCGTGCTCAAAGAAGACAGAAAGGTGCCTTTGCCTTGGGAATGGTACAGCTTTACACCCAGACACATGGTCTGGAAAGTGGCGTGTGGGATGAATTGCAGTCCCCAATGTTCCCTCTATCAGGCACTTTGATGCAATACGCAATCCATACAACCACATGTGATAGCCCTGGAGATGTATCACTGTCAGTCCACCAAATAACACAAAAAGTAAAGCTTCTGCTTTAGTGAGTCAAAAATATTTATTAGGAGCACTGTCTATATACTGGAAACAAACAGGCCAAAACTGTTTAACTGTGTGTTTTATACAAACTTGTTCTGCAATTATGTTTAGACTGTTCTTTTACCCTGTTCCCCATAAAGAGTTAGAAGATAAGCATCAACCTAAGTCAAAAATAATGTGTGTGATAATTAATTTTTGTGTCACTTGGGTAGGCTATGGTGCCCATTCATTTGATCAAACACCAGTCTAGATGTTCAGGTAAAGATATTTTTTAAAAGGTGATTAACATTTAAATCAGTAGATCCGTAGTAAAGCAGATTACCATCCAAAATCTGGATGGGCTGTATCTGATCAGTTGTCTTTAAGAGCAAAGACTGGTGTTTTCCAAGGAAGGAATTCTCTTAAAGACTAAAATAGAAATCTTGTGTTGAGTATCCAGCCTGTTGACCCAAACTGTACATTTCAAACTTGCTAACCCTCACAACTGTGTGAGATAATTCCTTAACATTTCTCTGTGTCTCTCTGCTCTCTTTCTCCATGTCTCTCTATCTCAATCTCGCTTTGCCTGTCTCTCTCTAAATATATGTATGGATGGATATGTATGTGCATGTATGTGTGTGTATATATATATATATATATATATATATATATCTTACTTGTTCTGTTTCTCCGGAGAACACTGAATAACACAATGAACTTGTCAAATAGGAGAAACATCTTCTATTTTGTCTCTAGATAGTATTCAACAGGATTCAGAGCCCTGGCTGAGGACAAGGTTGGTTTCACCAAGGTTCAGGCCCACTAATCAAATATAAATAGCCTTTCATTCCTGGAAGGCAATATCAATCTTTTGATTGATTTCTCATCTGCCTCTCTCCTGGGTGAAGAGCACTCTCAAAAACATTGGCTTCTACCAATACTAAAAAAAAAATAATAATAATAAATAAAAAATAATTGAAGCAAGTAGTCATGACATATGAGAAAGGATAATCTATTCCTTCTTGAAATGTGTGGTACATTTCCCCCTTTTTTTTTTTTTTTTTGTTATTCCAATATACCTGCCCTGGGATGTGCTTGTGGTATTTTGGGATCCTTGTAGTAATTTGGTCCTAGGTAAGCATGGGAGGTAACAATGCTTGGAAATGGAAGTGATCTTGACTCTTCAGTGCCCTGGGTTGTCAAGGACTCTGGAAGACAAAGAGCAAAAAATAAAGACCTTGTGTGTTAGTCACTAAGTGCACTATCATTTATGGCCTAATTTAGTTTGTAAAAATGAGCAATACCTTCTGGTTACCCTAGGAAGTGGGAGTTCATTATAAGGTCATTGGAGAAGAAAGAGAAATGACTGGTACTCACAGAAAACAGGACACAGCAAGAGTTCTGAATTGATAGTAACCTCAATGATCAGTAGGAACTCTGGTAGTTGCTTTCTCAAATTTTTAAAATTTACCATTGTTGTTACTTAATCACTTAATTTTTGCTTTCAAACTAACTCTTTGTATATAAACATATTCCCAAGATATACTATATGAGTTCATAATCTGAAGAAATTCAATGAGTTCAGCCATTAATAATCCAAGAGAAAACGAATGAGTTCCCCAAGCTCTCATGTCATCCTACTTAATAGGTTACTGACCAAATTTTATAGTTGCTTTTGTTTTGTGCCCAATAAATAATGGACTGATAGTGCATTCTTGTGGTGACCTGTGTGTAGGGAGTCCCTTAGAAGGGGTATCTGAATATGGTAGATATTTGGAGATTTATAGAAAATACACCAAAATAATGCAAGATAACTTTTTTTGGATATGGCTCTAAGCAATCAATGCTTAGATTATGGGCACACCAATGCTGCCATCTTTATAGTACTGTTTCAGGCTGAATTATAAGTTATTTCTAAGGCTTGCCGTGAACAACCCCTTCCTTTCTGATGGCTCTGCTGTTCTTGAAGAGTATTATCCTTTCTTTTCTGTTACCCAGTCTTCCGAAACGGAATCAGCCTTCAAAACTGAATCCACAGATGGAAGAGAAGTCACTAATTATATAAGCCTACACTCCAAGCTTCTATAACCTCTCTGTTCCAGCCAGCTCAGTGATTTCAGGCATGGCCATAAGGAACCCAGTCCATGGCCATTACGTTACAACATCTGAGCTGTGGGGACTGGGGACCAACGTGATGTGAGAGCTACCACATCTCCAGCCAGAAAAACATAGTCAAGTCCTGCTACGCCTACTCAGCTTTCTTCAGGCTACATCTTGCTATTTGCACTAGAAAATTAAACAGGAGGGAGTCTGAGGGGGAGAAAAACAGCATTTTTATGCTAAGGAGGCACTAATAAATTTGCTGATGCTGAATCACATAGCTCAATGTTTTTGGCATCACATGAAAAGTGACGAGTCATCACATGAAACAATGAGCACTATGTTAGCCAATACCTACCTTTATTTATAAGGCAAAACAGAACAGTTTGATGAATACTGTATCATCACTCCCAATCATACTGGATACATTTTGTAATAAGTTATATACAAATGAACAATATCCCTTTAACTTTAGTTGTGCAAGGATAAATGATATGTGTCTACAGGAATAGTACACAAATATACCCACATAGGATATTACATAGACTATATAAATACATACATATATGAATGCATACATACAGAGACATTCCCATATAAACATAATACATAGATAGCTAAATGTTTTTAAAAAGTATAAAGCTGTCCTTGACTAATTGAGGCACTCTAGTAGCATACTTGATATGAATGGTAATGCTCCACCAGGATGTAGCCAAGATGGCCCAGATGAAAAGGAAACTGAATTGTTCTCTAGACAAATAGAAAAGGTAATAGAAATATTCAAAGATATACTCACTTCAATCTTACTGTTCTTTTTATTTTACCAATGAGAAAAATAAAATTTTAAAAAGTTGAATGACAAGTCCCACATGTTTATTTAATCTACAAACATATATTGCCAGCCACTAGAGATCCTTCCCTCATGAAGCGTATATTCTACAGGGTGGAGGGGAATGAGGGGACAGAGCATGAAAAGTAAATAATAAAATAGATAATAGAATTTAAACTGAACATAAATGCTATAAAGAAAAAAATTAAGACCTAAGAAAATAGAAGGTATGGGGGCGGAGCAAGATGGCCGAATAGGAACAGCTCCAGTCTCCAACTCCCAGCGCGAGCGACACAGAAGACCGGTGATTTCTGCATTTTCAACTGAGGTACTGGGTTCATCTCACTGGGGAGTGCCGGACGATCGGTGCTGGTCAGCTGCTGCAGCCCGACCAGCGAGAGCTGAAGCAGGGCGAGGCATTACCTCACCTGGGAAGCGCAAGGGGGAAGGGAATCCCTTTTCCTAGCCAGGGGAACTGAGACACACAACACCTGGAAAATCGGGTAACTCCCACCGCAATACTGCGCTTTAAGCAAACAGGCACACCAGGAGATCATATCCCACACCTGGCCGGGAGGGTCCCACACCCACGGAGCCTCCCTCATTGCTAGCACAGCAGTCTGTGATCTACCGGCAAGGCAGCAGCCAGGCTGGGGGAGGGGCGCCCGCCATTGCTGAGGCTTAAGTAGGTAAACAAAGCTGCTGGGAAGCTCGAACTGGGTGGAGCTCACAGCAGCTCAAGGAAACCTGCCTGTCTCTGTAGACTCCACCTCTGGGGACAGGGCAATAACAAACACAGCCGAAACCGCTGCAGACGCAAACGACTCTGTCTGACAGCTTTGAAGAGAGCAGTGGATCTCCCAACACGGAGGTTGAGATCTGAGAAGGGACAGACTCCCTGCTCAAGTGGGTCCCTGAGCCCTGAGTCGCCTAACTGGGAGACATCCCCCACTAGGGGCAGTCGGACACCCCACACCTCACAGGGTGGAGTACACCCCTGAGAGGAAGCTTCCAAAGCAAGAATCAGACAGGTACACTCGCTGTTCAGAAATATTCTATCTTCTGCAGCCTCTGCTGCTGATACCCAGGCAAACAGGGTCTGGAGTGGACCTCAAGCAATCTCCAACAGACCTACAGCTGAGGGTCCTGACTGTTAGAAGGAAAACTATCAAACAGGAAGGACACCTACACCAAAACCCCATCAGTACATCACCATCATCAAGACCAGAGGAAGATAAAACCACAAAGATGGGGAAAAAGCAGGGCAGAAAAGCTGGAAATTCAAAAAATAAGAGCGCATCTCCCCCGGCAAAGGAGCGCAGCTCATCGCCAGCAACGGATCAAAGCTGGACGGAGAATGACTTTGACGAGATGAGAGAAGAAGGCTTCAGTCCATCAAATTTCTCAGAGCTAAAGGAGGAATTACGTACCCAGCGCAAAGAAACTAAAAATCTTGAAAAAAAAGTGGAAGAATTGATGGCTAGAGTAATTAATGCAGAGAAGGTCATAAACGAAATGAAAGAGATGAAAACCATGACACGAGAAATACGTGACAAATGCACAAGCTTCAGTAACCGACTCGATCAACTGGAAGAAAGAGTATCTGCGATTGAGGATCAAATGAATGAAATGAAGCGAGAAGAGAAACCAAAAGAAAAAAGAAGAAAAAGAAATGAACAAAGCCTGCAAGAAGTATGGGATTATGTAAAAAGACCAAATCTACGTCTGATTGGGGTGCCTGAAAGTGAGGGGGAAAATGGAACCAAGTTGGAAAACACTCTTCAGGATATCATGCAGGAGAACTTCCCCAACCTACTAGGGCAGGCCAACATTCAAATCCAGGAAATACAGAGAACGCCACAAAGATACTCCTCGAGAAGAGCAACTCCAAGACACATAATTGCCAGATTCACCAAAGTTGAAATGAAGGAAAAAATCTTAAGGGCAGCCAGAGAGAAAGGTTGGGTTACCCACAAAGGGAAGCCCATCAGACTAACAGCAGATCTCTCGGCAGAAACTCTCCAAGCCAGAAGAGAGTGGGGGCCAATATTCAACATTCTTAAAGAAAAGAATTTTAAACCCAGAATTTCATATCCAGCCAAACTAAGTTTCATAAGTGAAGGAGAAATAAAATCCTTTACAGATAAGCAAATGCTTAGAGATTTTGTAACCACTAGGCCTGCCTTACAAGAGACCTAGAGGAAGCACTAAACATGGAAAGGAACAACCGGTACCAGCCATTGCAAAAACATGCCAAAATGTAAGGACCATCGAGGCTAGGAAGAAACTGCATCAACTAACGAGCAAAATAACCAGTTAATATCATAATGGCAGGATCAAGTTCACACATAACAATCTTAACCTTAAATGTAAATGGACTAAATGCTCCAATTAAAAGACACAGACTGGCAAACCGGATAAAGAGTCAAGACCCATCAGTCTGCTGTATTCAGGAGACCCATCTCACACGCAGAGACACACATAGGCTCAAAATAAAGGGATGGAGGAAGATTTACCAAGCAAATGGAGAACAAAAAAAAGCGGGGGTTGCAATACTAGTCTCTGATAAAACAGACTTTAAACCATCAAAGATCAAAAGAGACAAAGAAGGCCATTACATAAGGGTAAAGGGATCAATTCAACAGGAAGAGCTAACTATCCTAAATATATATGCACCCAATACAGGAGCACCCAGATTCATAAAGCAAGTCCTTAGAGACTTACAAAGAGACTTAGACTCCCATACAATAATAATGGGAGACTTCAACACTCCACTGTCAACATTAGACAGATCAACGAGACAGAAAGTTAACAAGGATATCCAGGAATTGAACTCATCTCTGCAGCAAGCAGACCTAATAGACATCTATAGAACTCTCCACCCCAAAACAACAGAATATACATTCTTCTCAGCACCACATTGTACTTACTCCAAAATCGACCACGTAATTGGAAGTAAAGCACTCCTCAGCAAATGTACAAGAACAGAAATTATAACAAACTGTCTCTCAGACCACAGTGCAATCAAACTAGAACTCAGGACTAAGAAACTCAATCAAAACCGCTCAACTACATGGAAACTGAACAACCTGCTCCTGAATGACTACTGGGTACATAATGAAATGAAGGCAGAAATAAAGATGTTCTTTGAAACCAATGAGAACAAAGATACAACATACCAGAATCTCTGGGACACATTTAAAGCAGTGTGTAGAGGGAAATTTATAGCACTAAATGCCCACAAGAGAAAGCTGGAAAGATCTAAAATTGACACTCTAACATCACAATTAAAAGAACTAGAGAAGCAAGAGCAAACACATTCGAAAGCTAGCAGAAGGCAAGAAATAACTAAGATCAGAGCAGAACTGAAGGAGATAGAGACACAAAAAACTCTCCAAAAAATCAATGAATCCAGGAGTTGGTTTTTTGAAAAGGTCAACAAAATTGACAGACCACTAGCAAGACTAATAAAGAAGAAAAGAGAGAAGAATCAAATCGACGCAATTAAAAATGATAAAGGGGATATCACCACCGACCCCACAGAAATACAAACTACCATCAGAGAATACTATAAACACCTCTATGCAAATAAACTGGAAAATCTAGAAGAAATGGATAATTTCCTGGACACTTACACTCTTCCAAGACTAAACCAGGAAGAAGTTGAATCCCTGAATAGACCAATAGCAGGCTCTGAAATTGAGGCAATAATTAATAGCCTACCAATGAAAAAAAGTCCAGGACCAGATGGATTCACAGCTGAATTCTACCAGAGGTACAAGGAGGAGTTGGTACCATTCCTTCTGAAACTATTCCAATCAATAGAAAAAGAGGGAATCCTCCCTAACTCATTTTATGAGGCCAATATCATCCTGATACCAAAGCCTGGCAGAGACACAACAAAAAAAGAGAATTTTAGACCAATATCCCTGATGAATATCGATGCAAAAATCCTCAATAAAATACTGGCAAACCGGATTCAGCAACACATCAAAAAGCTTATCCACCATGATCAAGTGGGCTTCATCCCTGGGATGCAAGGCTGGTTCAACATTCGCAAATCAATAAACATAATCCAGCATATAAACAGAACCAAAGACAAGAACCACATGATTATCTCAATAGATGCAGAAAAGGCTTTTGACAAAATTCAACAGCCCTTCATGCTAAAAACACTGAATAAATTCGGTATTGATGGAACGTACCTCAAAATAATAAGAGCTATTTATGACAAACCCACAGCTGATATCATACTGAATGGGCAAAAACTGGAAAAATTCCCTTTGAAAACTGGCACAAGACAGGGATGCCCTCTCTCACCACTCCTATTCAACATAGTGTTGGAAGTTCTGGCTAAGGCAATTAGGCAAGAGAAAGAAATCAAGGGTATTCAGTTAGGAAAAGAAGAAGTCAAACTGTCCCTGTTTGCAGATGACATGATTGTATATTTAGAAAACCCCATTGTCTCAGCCCAAAATCTCCTTAAGCTGATAAGCAACTTCAGCAAAGTCTCAGGATACAAAATTAATGTGCAAAAATCACAAGCATTCTTATACACCAGTAACAGACAAACAGAGAGCCAAATCATGAATGAACTTCCATTCACAATTGCTTCAAAGAGAATCAAATACCTAGGAATCCAACTTACAAGGGATGTAAAGGACCTCTTCAAGGAGAACTACAAACCACTGCTCAGTGAAATAAAAGAGGACACAAACAAAGGGAAGAACATACCATGCTCATGGATAGGAAGAATCAATATCGTGAAAATGGCCATACTGCCCAAGGTAATTTATAGATTCAATGCCATCCCCCTCAAGCTACCAATGAGTTTCTTCACAGAATTGGAAAAAACTGCTTTAAAGTTCATATGGAACCAAAAAAGAGCCCGCATCTCCAAGACAATCCTAAGTCAAAAGAACAAAGCTGGAGGCATCACGCTACCTGACTTCAAACTATACTACAAGGCTACAGTAACCAAAACAGCATGGTACTGGTACCAAAACAGAGATATAGACCAATGGAACAGAACAGAGTCCTCAGAAATAATACCACATATCTACAGCCATCTGATCTTTGACAAACCTGAGAGAAACAAGAAATGGGGAAAGGATTCCCTATTTAATAAATGCTGCTGGGAAAATTGGCTAGCCATAAGTGGAAAGCTGAAACTGGATCCTTTCCTTACTCCTTATACGAAAATTAATTCAAGATAGATTAGAGACTTAAATGTTAGACCTAATACCATAAAAATCCTAGAGGAAAACCTAGGTAGTACCATTCAGGACATAGGCATGGGCAAAGACTTCATGTCTAAAACACCAAAAGCAACGGCAGCAAAAGCCAAAATTGACAAATGGGATCTCATTAAATTAAAGAGCTTCTGCACAGCAAAAGAAACTACCATCAGAGTGAACAGGCAACCTACAGAATGGGAGAAAATTTTTACAATCTACTCATCTGACAAAGGGCTAATATCCAGAACCTACAAAGAACTCAAACAAATTTACAAGAAAAAAACAAACAACCCCATCAAAAAGTGGGCAAAGGATATGAACAGACATTTCTCAAAAGAAGACATGCTTACAGCCAACAGACACATGAAAAAATGCTCATCATCACTGGCCATCAGAGAAATGCAAATCAAAACCACAATGAGATACCATCTCACACCAGTTAGAATGGCGATCATTAAAAAGTCAGGAAACAACAGGTGCTGGAGAGGATGTGGAGAAATAGGAACACTTTTACACTGTTGGTGGGATTGTAAACTAGTTCAACCATTATGGAAAACAGTATGGCGAATCCTCAAGGATCTAGAACTAGATGTACCATATGACCCAGCCATCCCATTACTGGGTATATACCCAAAGGATTATAAATCATGCTGCTATAAAGACACATGCACACGTATGTTTATTGCAGCACTATTCACAATAGCAAAGACTTGGAATCAACCCAAATGTCCATCAGTGACAGATTGGATTAAGAAAATGTGGCACATATACACCATGGAATACTATGCAGCCATCAAAAAGGATGAGTTTGTGTCCTTTGTAGGGACATGGATGCAGCTGGAAACCATCATTCTTAGCAAACTATCACAAGAACAGAAAACCAAACACCGCATGTTCTCACTCATAGGTGGGAACTGAACAATGAGATCACTTGGACTCAGGAAGGGGAACATCACACACAGGGGCCTATCATGGGGAGGGGGGAGGGGGGAGGGATTGCATTGGGAGTTATACCTGATGTAAATGATGAGTTGATGGGTGCAGCACACCAACATGGCACAAGTATACATATGTAACAAACCTGCACGTTATGCACATGTACCCTACAACTTAAAGTATAATAATAATAAATAAATTAAAAATAATTAGCAATATTAAAAAAAAAAAAGAAAGAAAATAGAAGGTATGTACATTCTAGTTTAGGACAATCCAATTGCTACCAACTCCCATAGTGTGGATTAAAATTAATCTTATTACGTTAAAAAATTGTAAACTAAATTACAGACCATAGAAAACTGATGAAAGAGTATTCCATGTAGACTAACGTCAAGTACTAACGTTACTGTCCTGAGACAGAAAGAGCTTGTTGCGTTAAAAGGAGAACAAGAAAGCCATGGTTACTGGACATTGAAGAAACCATGGAGAGCATGACAGGAAGTGAAGACAGGAAGGTAGGTAGGTGAGGGAAAGGTCATGGTGGACCGTGTATACGAACGTGTTTGAATTTTATTGTAAGTGTGAGCAGGTGCCATGAGACAGTTTAGAATGTGAGAGTGACATGGTTTGACTGATGTTTTGAAGCATCACAGTGATTTTTGTGAAGAGATTAGAATGTAGAGGCAAGCATGGCACAATAGACAGTAAGACAATAAGACAACAGACAATAAGAGGCTATTGCTGTTTCTAGGTGAGGCACTATGATAATATCAGAGGGAATGAAAAATGGTTGAATTCAGTATTTATTGTGAAAATAGGGCAGACAGGTTACAGGGTATGTGAAAAAGAGGAAAGTCAAAGATGACTCCTTGGTTTTAGCCCCAGGAGCAAGACGAATGGTAGAATCATTTTCTGAGATGAGGAATATTTCAGAAACAGGTGTGGAGTGGGGGACAAGTCCAATTTGGGGTACTTTAAGTGTGAAATGCTTGTTAGATATCTAAATTGAGTGTTGAAAAGGCATTTAGGAAATTTATTCCAGAGCTCAAGGAAGAGATCAAATCTGGGAGTCATTGGTGTACATGCAACATAAAGAAGAAAGCAGCCTCTAAGACTCAGAACTTAACCACAGCAGGAAATTGGAGCACAAGAGGATGAGGCAGGATGACTGGAAGAAATACAGCCTCCCATTCCATCCCACCTGCTCCCTCTCCTTCAAACACTCCTGGAGATGTCAAGAGGAACACTATGTGGGATGCAGTTTTCAGCTTTACTTCCTCTTTAATTATTAAAGAATTCCAGGTGTCTGGATGTTTGGAGGCATTCAGGTGGCAGACACTTGTGTTATGAATATAAAAGCCAATTTAAGACATCTGTAGCAACATATTCATGCTTTTTATTAAAGAAACATTACATGAATGTTTCACCTAAGGTGTTTTGAACAAGGGTCATCTAAATAGACAGGGTATATAAGTTATAATATTGATAATTGAAAATATGGGTCTGGATCTCAGAAGAGAGGTCAGTGTCAGAATGTGAGTTTGGGAACTATTTATGTATACATAGGAGCTGAGATTAAGTGTGATGCTGAGGGAAGGGCTGATATGGAAAGAAAAATTAATGATGGTCTTTGGGAAATTCATGTGCCTATGGTCTGAAAACAGCAAAGAGTTAGAGAAAATGTCAAAGAAGAGGACAAACAATAAGAATGAATAGTGTAGTTTAGTAAGGCAAGAGAGAAAAGATTTCACATTCTACAGCAACAGCTCCAATCTGATAAATATTTTCTGCACTGGAGCCCTGAATGATCTTGAACTATGGAAGGTTTTATTATGCTCATTTTTTTCTGTGTTTGCTGGCAAAGCACAGTGTCAGGCTACACCTTCAGATAATGTTTTCACAGTAAGCGCTAAGGCGCTTTTTCTGGTAAAGCTTCAGTGTAAAACTCACTTAGAAAGCGATCCAGATGCCAGATCCCTTTTTTGGTGACCTTCATAATAGTTCAGAAATGGCATCCGCCCTAATGATTCCGCGCAAGGGATCTAAAATAGAAACTCAGAAAGTCAGCAACCCACAGCCAGCCTCCACCCTTTTCTCATCTTCCTTTGTTTTCATTTGGTCGTTACTGGGAGCCCCTGTTCTAAGGAGGGTTCCCTTCCTTCCTGCCAACCCCTGAACTCCGGCATCCTGCCCAGTGCTGAATAATAATCCAGAATTCTTTCCCCAGAGAGACAAACAAAATTGGGAGGGGACAAATCACGGACTGCTCTTTGGTATCGTGGCTCATCATTCGTAAATAAAGCCAACAGTGGATACAAACGGAGTCATTTGTGTAGAA